>NW_021620995.1:2656377-2724472 GCF_004785775.1 Grammomys surdaster
CTCTCTCTCTCTCTCTCTCTCTCTCTCTCTCTCTCTCTCTCTCTCTCCCTCTCCTTTCTCTGTGTGTGTCTCACACATATCTTTATTATATGATGATATGCTCATACATGTGCATCATGTACTTTAATCAGATTAAGAGCTAATGACCCTTTCTTGTGTTTCCCTTCCTCTTCCCAATATCTTCAATCCTCTTCCTGCTTCATCTAGATATGTGTTTGTATGTATGATAATAATATAAAAGTGGGCTATCAATTTGAGAATTGGAGACTTGAATTAAAGGAAAGGGATTTGAAAAGGGGTAAAGATAGGAAAAAGAAAGGTGTATTTTAATTAAAATGTTAAAAAAAATCTTAATCTAAATGTCTAATTTCCATATATGAGGAAAAACTGTGCAGTACTTGTCTTTCTAGGTCTGGATTATTTCACTTAACCTGCTTACCTGCAATTTCATTCATTTGTCCTGGAAATGGCATGTTGTTATTTGGCTATTAATAAGAGATAATTGAATATGACTATTCAGTTGTCATAATTTGACAGTCACTACCACTCATATCTCACTTGAAGGTCTCGTAAGCAAAGCTAACATTGTTCTCCCTTAACCTTCAGATTCTCTGCTTGAATTCTTCATTGGGGCTTGAGAAAAATTGGGATAATTTTTAGGTGAGAAAAGCTCCTCGATATTCCAGCAGGGCAGCTCCAATACACCATATCTGGTAGCTCATGCACCCCATAGTATCTTAGCACTGATTTATGTACCCCTCAAAAGACGATGGACCTGCACAGCAATCTGAGAATAGCACTTTTGCGGGTTATATAAACAGGTTTAGGTAAGTGCCCATGTATTCGGGTTCTGTATTAAGGCCTTTTACTGAAGAGTCACAAAGAGTTCTGTACTAATCTTACCATTAGACCCAATCTAGCATATTGTCCACAATACTTACTTGTATCCAGTTTTGTGTCCAGCTACCAGTGTATCCCATTCAGGCACAATTATTTAAGTCCTCTGGTTCAGAAACACTGTGCACTTCCACTAAGGAATTCTTCTATTCTCTTTGCTTCAGGTCATTTTCTATTAAGCTCATAGTTAATACTTAAAGGTAGGAACCTTTTACAAATGGGTCTTGAATCATTACCATTATTTTTTAATAACTATGAAAGAATACTTTATTAACAATTAATTATGGTAAATGAAGGGGGACTCTCCCTGCATAAATGAAAGCACAATGTTCGTATTTAGGAAAGATTTACTCAAGTACTTTACACTGAGAAAGGCAATCAACAAAAGGTAGAAATGTTTTCATCAAAGTGTGACCAGAAATGATTAAGAAATACACTATAAATTAGAATCACAAATAAGAAGCAGCATCCACCTCAGAATAAATTAATATATATGTATGTATTATCTTATTCATAAAAAGGAATGGTCTACGGTAGCATGCCTGTAAATTAGAATGCTAGAATAATAAATATTTTAAAGCAATTGCTTTCTTGTTTAACAAAAGTCACTCCTTCCAATGTCATGCTGTTTTTATAGACAGCAATTATTTGTCCATTATATTCACTGGAAAGAGCAGTTTAAAGGTTATATTGTGCATACAGTCTGCACAGAGAAGGTTTTACTAGTAAAGCATACATTAATATATCCAGGGACTGAACAATTAAGAGTTGGCTGAGTCAATTAACATATCTACAATTATATAAATCTGGCTGAGATTCTAAACTTTTGTTCATTCAGTCATTGGGTCTCTAAATTACACGCTAGAAGAAAGAAGAATGGAGGAAAATTTAGATAAAGAGAAAACAATGTCCTATATAGCTACTACCAAGAACACCTAAAACTGGGAAAGTCAGAAGTAAGCTGGAAACCAGCAAATTGTGATTCCGATCCTTGGTGAGTCATAATGTCCAAGGGGAGGAGAGTCTGAATATACAATGAGGTTGTTCTAATTTCTCGATATTATCCTAGAAGCCTTTTAATATATTACTTATATCTTTTTTTCCACTCGAGGAAAGAAATGATCTGACCTCTAAGAAGCACATTTTCAATAAATTCCATAAAACAGCGGGAGAGAATGCAGATTGAAAATGCGGTTCCAGCATCTTGCACTTTAAAAAGCTTTTAAAGGCTGTCTCATGCATTTATCTTTTAACAAAGATGAATGCACAGACACCCTGTATTCCACCCTGCTTGGTAAGGCAGTGCTAATGCTAAATCAATGGCAGAATGATCAAAAATGAGAATGGAATCAATATTCTGATCAATTGAATTGCTTTAGATATTAAAAAGTAATTATTCCAGAACAAATCTGCATTGGCAAAAAAATAAGAATGTTTTTCACTCATCTAATAACTTTCACTTTAAATATTGACAAATTCAGTCCGCAAATAAAATAACAAATTTGAGGAAATCATATTGAACACTACGTTTATAAAATGTGTCTGCTACAGATAAAAATACAATTATATTCTTTCACACATAACTCTCTATTGGGAGATTCCCTCCTCCCAAAAGAGAGGTGAGTCTAATTTATTATCTCATTTTATAATGAAAAGCAGGCATTCGAGTAAAAAATAAATAAATAAACAAAGCTGTAGAGGTCCTACCCTCAGCATCAGACATAAATTAGAACTGTTAGTCTGCCATCACAGTCCATCGATTTACAGATGCAGGTGAGTGGCACCGTTGGCAGAATAAGGATTGGTCCCTGACCTTAAGGAACTTACATTCTGGTTTGAAAGCCAAACTTAAACATATGAAACAATGGGGGAAACTTATAGAATGAAATAATGCAATGAAAGCTAACTTTTATTGGCACCTTGCAATGAGGCAGATAGTGTTGTAAGCACTTTGTGTACTGCAGTCAATTCTTTTGATGTGCTGCCCAATTCTACTTTAGTGGATTGATACAGCCAACACCTAACTTTGGCTGTAAAGAGCTCCAACTACACTAATCCTCAGAAACAGATGTCTGTCTCTAGAAACCAAGGCCGCTTGCCTAAAACATTTTTGTACCAAAAAACAAAAACAAAAAGAACCAAAAACCTGAGGAAGCTGCAGCCATAGTCTTCCTGGCAGAGGAGACAATGGGTTCTACCATTTCCAGTTAACATGACTCCTAACTCCCAGAAGGATGACAGGCCAGCTCCCGGGTCCTCATTCTATCAGCCTTCCCTACACATTCATTTGTATCTTTCCCCTCTCTTGTATCCTTTACACAATAACCTCCATTAGATCTCTGCTTTAGTTAGAACGATTTATGCTGCCTCAATAAAGGTGTCTGAGCTTACCATAACCTTTCTAGAAACTGACTCTCATTTGTTTTGCAATCGAGGAAACTGAGTCATACAGAGATGACTTGTGTAGACAAATCCTTCTGAGTCATAAATGATTGTAGGGACTTCCATCTCAGGGAACACTGGCTTGAGCTATGCTCTTGAGCTCTGTTATGGCTGTGTAAGATCTCCCATGGAAGGCCTCTCTGTGCAGCACAGAGACTGGTGTAAAATGAAATTGGTTTTAAAGTGATGGCTTTAAAATTCGAGCCTTCTGATTTTGAAGTAACTACTTAATTTTACAGTGAATATTTGTAAAAACTATATAAAGCCATTGGAAGATAAAATGGGATCAAATGTGTGAAAATCCCGGCCTGCAGCAGGTCTTCAGTAATGTTAGTAAAATTTTCAATTTGTGAATACAAGTACTTCTTTAAAAGTGTGCCACACGTTAAACTATATAAAAGTTTTATTTAATCATGTCTTTTAGGCTTCAGAATAGGATGCTGTTAAAATATTACTGGACATATTTTATCGATACAAAAAATATTTAAGCTTCAGAAACTCCCAAAAACTTCGATTCAAAAAAAAAAAAACTTGATGAGTATTCAGAATTGTGATTCCTTTTTATGAATTCTTAGTATTGTGGATAAAAAGAATTTTAAAATGTACTTAGAAGGAAGCTTGGGAGGAATTTTGAGTTAAAACACACACATTCGCATATGTGTGTGTGCGTGTGTGTGCGTGTGTGTGCGTGTGTGTGTGTGTGTGTGTGTGTGTGCACACGCACACGCACACTGGACAGATAAATTTTAAAGCCTGGCAGGAGTCCAAGAAATCAAATAGCTTCATCAGTGGTGGTCATCAAACCGCTCCATGGTCGAAGAGGTGGAGAACTTCAGAGAAAAGGTAAGAAAATATAGTGTCAGGAAAGTGTACCTTGCACTGTTGGCCAATAGCTGAAAGAGATTAAAAGAAGGAAAAGAAAAGGGAGATGTTAAATCCTTTTTGAATGAGAACTCAGAAAACTGATGCAAGGCAGAGGTTTTGTTGCCAACTGTATATGGAGAAAGGCTTCATGAGTGTAAGTACATTAAGAGTACAATTAGCTTTCGCCAGTGGTGTACTCTTTTAAGTCTAGCACTTGCAGGTGGAGGCAGAGGCAAGCAGATCTCTGCAAATTGGAGGCCACCCAGGTCTATATAGTGAGTTCTAGGACAGCCATGGCTATATGAAAAGATAAAAATACCTGTCAGACAGACAGACAGATAGACAGACAGACAGACAGAAAGACAGACAGACAGACAGACAGACAGACACAAGACAGACAGACAGACAGACAGACAGACAAGCAGGCAGTCACACAAACAGGTAGACAGACAGAGAGACAGAGAGCAATAACTCTTCCCATCTCCATAGGACATGTCTTCAGGTGAATCAACTTTCTGAGGCCAAGTCTTCTATCCTGATTGACACACCCAGGTGGATTAACTCTTAATAGATCAACCAATAATATGCAAAGGCATATCCAGAGCAGATCTGTCTCCACCAGGGACAGAAGTAGAACTCAGAGTCCATTCTTTTAACCAAGAGAAAGTAACTTTTGCCTTAATGGACCACAAAACCTCTCTAATACCAAAGTTATCGTTAGCTCTACTAGAACTCACAGATGAAAAGAAGCACAGAGAGGGAGGGGCCGAAGACAGTGGTAGATGTTTCAGGATGAATGGACAAATAAGTGAAACTTGTTTTCTCCAAAAACAATTAAAATGAATTGATTTGAAAAATTAAAGTTTACATATATCATGCACAATATATTTTTAAATAAATATATTATAGAGTGATTAATTAATACCATATTTATCATCAATCAATTCAGATGCTTATAATTCTTAATGATAAAACATGAAAATCTACTCTTTTATAAATTTTCAAGTACATTATTATTGTCACTAAACTAAAAAACAAAAATTCAGAACTACTTCCTCTTACCTAATTAAAATTTTGTATAACATTATCAATTGATGAGTGATAGATATTACTTTCATTTCTCCTCAGTATATCTAGGATAATATTATACAATTAAGATCATAAAAATCCCTAGGCTAAGTGAAATCATCAAATGACATTTTTACAAGGATAGGGTTAATCTCAGGCCCTCATACAATCTAACCAAATGCTTTACCACTAAACTATTCTCTCATCCATAACAACATTAGTTGGTTTCTAAAGAAAACATACAAAGGATGTACAGATATTCTTATTTACCATGTTTAAATTGTACACATAGAGTTACACAGGAAAAGGCAGCTTCATAGTTAAAACCATGAGAAGTTGACTCAAAGATAAAATAATACTCATGAAATTAAGAGGCAGTCAATTCTGAGCTCAAAATTGGGTGCCATGGTGGAAAAAGCTCATTTTTGAAGAAGACAGTATTCTAATCTTTTACTCTAGTAGCCGAAGGACGTTTCAAGAATGGCCCAACTATTGTGGGGTATTAAAAATGCATAAAAATAAAGTTTATTGTATATTGAACATCAATTTCCAAATAAAAGAAAACAAAAGATTGTCACTTCTTCCATTTAAACTTCATAGGAAATAATTTTTTATTATTGTATTATTGTAATTTATATGTGTGTGTATATCTATTTATACTATGCATATATATTTTATAAAATGCATACTGAAGATGCAAAATATACTAGACCATTTATCTAATATATAAATACAGTGAGAATATTTGATCCCATTCACTAAGAACAAACCTAGTTTGGATTGAATTTGTCTGGTAAAAACTAATTAATCATGCCTAATCCTTATATTGTTCTATCATTCTTAAAAATTATAGATGTAGATCAAAATTTTATTAGTACGTTATCTTTTAAAAGCTATTTAAAACATTTTTATTGAATATATTCTTCTCTCTTACGATACATCCCCTACTTCTACTTCACCCAACTCCTACCACCTCCTCTCTCATCCAGATCCACTCTCCCTCCATGTCCTTTTCAGAATATTAAAGCAGATTTTTAATGCAATATATTCTGACTATGGTTTCCTTTCCCTAGCTTCTACCAGAATCATCCACATCCCACCTACCCTAACCCGTATCCCTTCTTTCTCTCATTCATAAGGTACAAATAAAGAATCTTTTAAGATCTTCTTTGTAGAAGTAGAGAGATGGTCCTGTGGTTGAGAGTGCTTGCTGATACTACTCTTGTAGAGGACTAGAGTTTGATACCGAGTACACAGGTTGGGCAGATTGCAAATGCCTATTGCTATAATCACAGGGACACACAGAGAAGAATCGTTCTTTTAAAATATTCTTCCTTGAGGAATTTATTATACATTTGTTTTTAAAGATAGGTTGGGGAAAATATGCTTTAGAAGAAACAATGAAAGTAAATTATGACAATCAGATTGGGAGATAATACTGGGGATAAGACAGGACATCAATGAACAAAGCATATGACCAATCATCCAAAAGAAATATAATGATTTGGGCATCTTGAATGAGCCACTATACTGCAGTACATGGACCTTGAGGAGGCTAATTAGTCTTTCATGAAGAACAAGGCTGCTCAAGTAAATATTTCTATCACAAACACAAATTTAAATGAAATTAATTTATGCATACAAGTGAATACATATGTAAAATGTTATTGAAATGTAGAAATCCAAAATACTAACTGGGACTACAGAAATCCTTAGTTATTCTTCAGAATTTTTTTCCAGTCACCTCTCATGGACCTTTATCACACTTTGCACTGCCTTGAAGAACAGAACAGTCTGTTTCCACAACCATTTCCCTGAATAATGTTAGGGAAAATATCCCTATAATATCACTGAAGGTCTTTGTCAAATATCAGAGATTCTAAATTAAAAAAAAAATTTGTCATCGGAAATATCAAAGGAATATTAACCACCCTATTCTTCACCAACAATTGCCCTTGTTAAATAAAATCTATACCAGATGAATCTTTACCACAAAAGAAACTACAACTGTAATGTCAAATCCATAACTCACATCCACAACAGTCATGGATTTTTTTTCCAAGAGAATATTAATCAATGAACGTTTTAACTTTATCAACTTCACTAATGAAATGACATTTTCTGTTACACAGAACACAAAGCCTGGTGGGTGAAGGAGTGCCTGCCTGAAGCCTCTAGACTTTAGCTGATTTATTACTTCTCCAAATGCACAATGTTATTGAAGTACCTCAGATCTTAAATCAAGAATCTTGCACTAAAAAGAATACCACTATAGCGAAATTAACATTTTCCCATCCTTATTATACAGTATTATTTTTCCTGTCTTAGCACCTTAAGATGAAAGATATATAGCATGGAGAGAATTGGTCATTTTATATGAAAGCTAAAATGTCTTATTAAGTGACTATATTAATGTTGGCATAAATTCTGCTGCTACCTGAGCCTATCTCTGGGCATGTTAGTTAAGTTAGATTTTCCAAACCAGAATTTCAGTGAAGTTACCATTATTGTATTTAATGTAGATGCTCCCAAAAGAACAGAACAATTACATTGCCAAAATTTAGTTCTATAACTAATAGACTTTCAAGATGATATAGTCTCTCTTTAAACTCTAGTGCTTTGTGCTTTCCTTAATGCCTCAAAATGCAAGTTCTCAATCTGGCCACCAGGCTACCTCAGCTTTTGTGAAGGTTTGAATAGGTATGTGTTTGAATGCTTGGCCACAGGAGTAGCACTATTAGGAGAAGTGGACATGTTGGAGTGGGTATGGCTTTGTTGGAAGAAGTGTGTCACTGTGTAAGCAGGCATTGAGGACTCGTATTTGCTCAAGCATCACCCAATAATACACACAGTCTTCTGCTTCCTATGGATCAAGATGTAGAACTCTCAGCTCCTTTTCAAGCACCATGCCTGCCTGCACTTGACCATGTTTCTCACCATGATGATAATAGACTAAAACCTTTGAAACTGTAATCCACACCCAATAAAATGTTTTCTTTTATAAAAGTTGTCATGGTTATGGTATCTCTTCACAGCAATGAAACTCTAAGACAATTTGTTTATGAAATAAAACAGTCTGCCTCACTTAGCACAGTCTCTAACATGTAGCAAGTGTATACTACACATTAGTTTTCTATTATTATCATTATTATTATTTTATAAAATTATTATTTTTAGTATCTTCTACCATCGTATGAATTTTCTTCACACATTTTGAAAAGGTAACTTGTCAACGAGAAATGGAAATGTTAACATTCTCTGCATACATGTTTTACCTACATATGGCTTGTCTGTGTTAAATTCCATAGAACATACAATTCAAGAGGTACTTAAAAGTCCTGGTGGTATATCTTGGTATATCAATAGTAGAGTGCTTGCCTAACATACACAAGGCCTGGGTTTAGTTCCCAGCACCATTATAAAGGAGTTAGAGAAAGAACTGAAGGAGGTATTTGCAACCCTTAGGAAGAACAACAATATCAACCAACTAAATCCCCCAGACCTCCCAGGGTATAAACCACCAACCAAAGAATACACATGGAGGGACCCATGGCTCTAGCCACATATGTAGCAGAAGATGGCCTTGTCAGGCATCAGTGGGAGGAGAGGCCCTTGTTCCTGCAAAGGCTTGATTCCTCAGTGTAAGGGAATGCTAGGGCAGTGAGGTGGGAGTGTGTGGGTGGGAGGGGGAGCACCCTCATAGAAACAAGAGGAAGGGGATGGATACGGAGTTTCCAGAGGGAAAACCGGGAAAGGGGATAACATTTGAAATGTAAATAAATAAAATAAAGGAAAAAAAGTAAAGAATACAAGCTCAGTATCCTCCTATCTATGCAGGAGGTTGGGTTAGGACATGACTTGAAACCAGGTCTCCTGAGCCAGCCTGGATTGTACAGCATCTTATGAAAAATAAAAGAATGTTTTAAAAGTGGTAAGGGCCTTCTGGCTGATCCTAATGTTCTGGATGGCCAAAGAGGTTCAAATTAACAGTCACTTCTGCATGCCAGAACAATATTTCAAACCGACCGTCTTTTTTTTTTTTTCATCACAACTGTTGGCAAGGTTTGACAAATGTTGGTAATTAGAAAGTCTGTCTCCTTCAGAAGTTCTAAGGCAAATCTCCACATGAGGTACTGGGTTAATATAACAAGGATTATAGCGAAGTAAATGTCAAGGTGGCCAATGAAGGGAGTGAAACAAAAAAAAAAAAAAACAAAGGAAGGTAAGAAAAAAAAAGGATAAAGAGTACATTAGCAAGACCAGAATCACATGTGCTCAAGAAGCAAATGCTTGAGAAGCACAAAATTCACCTGAGTCAAATATTAGTTATGTGTATTTACAACATGAAACTTGGTATTAAAATAGAATGTGTAGGTACTAATGAAGTCCATTTCACCTGTAATAAAACATGTGGAGCAAGTCACATACCCTGGAAGGGATATTTAAACAAATGGTTAAAAGTCGGATACTACTTTGTTAAGGAGATAATAAAGAATATTCTGCTGGTGAAACTTGGAATGACTGCAGTGGATCTGGACATGGTGTGTATAAAGGTGACTGCAAATCAGATCAGCATGGCCAGTGGGAGGCGGCCATTTCCATGGCTCCTCTCATATAGTATCTTCATCCCAGTGACCAACAGAGAAAACAACAGGACATGTTCTATGGGGAAATGACAAGGGTATGGATTTATTTTGGAAAGATTGCTCTATCAATTGTGAGAAATAATAAAAATGTAGTGTCACATGAGACAGGGGCATGCCTGATATTTGGGCCATAAAAGTCTAAGAGAGAAAAATACATGTCCTACCTAGAGAAAGTGGTTAAAGGGTCACCTCTGAAAGTTTCAGACTGAGGTCCAAACTAAGGTCCAAACTAAGATCCAAACTAAGAGACAACAAATAGGATTATTTTATAGGATATCTATAAAATAATTTACAGAGCTAGTTTTGAAACAACTTCTTTTTATTTAGTGAATTAACTGTAAAGTGCTTACTACTTACTCTGTCTAGTTTTATTTTTCTATATGCTATCAAAGAAGCCAAGTTCTATATTCTTAATAAAGTCTGAGTTGATCTATCTTGCCCATTTGATTCCAAATGCTTCATTTTACATATACCAAATATAGTGACCAAATATTTAGTTAAACTCTTTTCTGGATATGTTAGGGATGGTGTTTTTAAAGAACAATAACCACTGAATTGGTAGGCTAATAAGATAGCTTTTCCTAATGTGAATGGCTTACAGCCAGTCAACTAAAGACCCAAAGAGAGCAGAAAATCTGTGTATGAGGAAAAAACTGGAGCCTAAGAGTTTGCCCTAAGGTAACTGCCTTCTATCATTAGACAGGAACCATAGTCATGGCCCACCTGGGTTACAAGAGTTCTGATGATCAATAGTGAAACCACAGCCTCCCTAACAAAGGGCCAACACCTTATAACAAAACTTTGAGTCCTATTTCTTCATAAAACCACAGCTATCACAATTAATTTGATCTCCGTACTGTTTTAGGGTACACAATGATGGAACCAAAAGGCAAATATCTCATTCAGGAAGGCAGGCTTTGATTTCACTACACACCACAATAGGCCATGCTGCTCAGGCATCCTCAACAATAGGATGCAAGCATGTCAAATGAGATACTGAGACATTGTTGTCCAAGTACAAATTTACCACCATAAGGAATAACACTAAAGAACTTAAGAGTACCCCATCTGCTTGTTTGGTGTTCTAAAAATGATCCTTTGGCAAGAACTAAAGGATTTATAGGATACCACAAAAGGATGACTAAAGACACCAGTCACATAGAGGCCTATGTGGCAGATGTCAAGTGAGAAGGGACAGGTAAGTAAGTATGGTCAAGGTAAGGAGAAGAAAGGCAAGTCATTCTTGTAGTCATGTAGGTTTGAATTTCTTAACAATTTCAATGTGTGGCTGCTGAGGGGATCTCAGAGGGCAGGAATTGTAATGGGACTATCTGAATTTGAGAGTTTCTTCAACTCAAATTACGAGGCCAACATGTAGTGAGATATAGGCCTAGCTACACAGCCTTCACATCCTACAGTGTGAGTGACAGCTACCTAAAATTCCATAATGTTCTCCTGCATACACTACTCTATGACCATTTTTTTTCGGGTTTGTTTGTCCACTTGTTTGTTTTCTCATTTGGCACAGATCAATGATTTTGAAAATCAAATAGTGAGTGATTTGTCAATGTATAACATAACTAAATTCGTCTCAATATCAAATTTTCATTAAATTTTTAAAGGTTATACTTTCTCTGTATGTTTCTAGTTTGCATGTTATAAAAATAACCAAAACTCTTCATTGGTTGCATTAGTATGAGATCCTATGAGTAGAAGACTGAAAAGATTGCAATGCAAACATGAAAATAAAATGGAGGTTCAATAAAAAAAAAGTTGATGAAAAATCAGATTGTGTTTTTATTGAAATTGATGAGAGTTCTCTACTGAAAGGCAAAACTTAGGAAGGGAAGCATGTTTTAACAAAATGAAACATAGAGAAACAAACCTATATTAAAGCTAGAAACATCAACCTCTGAGTAACTATGAAGATTTTAAAAGAACAGTTAGAAACTGTTAGAACAAAAAGAACATTATATTACCTAAACAATGAAAAGTAAAAGTAAAATATTGATAAACTAGTGATAATATTTCTGTCCATAACAATTATTGAGAATTTAAGAACCAGAATGACAGCTTAATGTATAAACATGCTTGCTGCCAATACTGATGACCTAACTACAAGTACTAAAATCTACGCGATAGAAGGGAAAACCTGGCATCTACTAGGTTTTTCTCTAACCTCAATTGTTGTATTTTGGTGTCTAAATATACACACACACACACACACACACACACACACACACACACACATATACTTGCACAATATACTCATTAAACCAAGAAACAAAAAAAACATAAAAATGAAATTTATACATTCACTATCCTTCACATCCTATAGTTTGAGTGCTGTTTCTACCTGACTTCTCGATGACAAATCTGAAGCATAGACAAGACAAATATTCAATTTAGTGATGTGGTAGCATATGAGACACACAGTATTAAAAGGGGCTGTATACCCCTAGTTGCCATTTTACCTCCAGAAGAATCATCTCATTTAACAAATGCTTACTAATTTTATTTGTGAGACTGTATTCTAAAGAAACTCTGTATTAACACACAAGTACATTGCACAAGCATCAGCAATACAACATTTACTAATTAACCAGAAAGGACTAGAGTGTTAGTAAAATAATATTCTTTAGTCTTCCTTTCATGAAAACAAATACATCTATAAGGATGTATGAATTATGGTTCACCGAGCAAAGTATTTACTTCACAAGACTGAGGACCCTTATTTAGTTTTCTAGAACCCATGTAAAAGCCAGACACTTTAGGATACTCAGCTACACACAAAGTACCTAGTGAGAGAATAGAAGCAGAAAGGAGATGCTTAGGAGCTCTTGTTCCAGATACCTTGACATGCAATGATAAACAAAAGAATCAGTGACAAACAATGTAGAAGTCAAAGAACAATACCTAAGGTTACCTTTACCTATTAAAGAGCAGTATAGTAATATACATACTACACGTATGTGCATACATCGTACATACAAAGATTTAAAAAAGAAAAACAGCATGAATATAGAACATTTGGCCTAGTAATCAAGATATGTGGCTTTAGAATGAGAAGCATGCTCATGAACATGACAGTCAGGACTGGGAAATTCTTTGCTTGTGAGAATATCAATTGCACTATCAAGGATAGGTATAAATTTATCCAATTTTCCTTTGGTGGACAATTTGTCTAGGAGGAATTTTTTGAAATATTTTTAATAGGGAGGAAAGTAAACTTTGATTACATGAGACTGCCTTTCAAACTCTAGGGAAATTGGCCAGTCAAGGCTGATCAAGTCAGAGTATATCTAAAGTTTCCATCGTGTAATTACATAGGATGCAGCATAATTAACGCTGACCTTTCTTGGGGCTGGCATCACATGTTCAATGAGTATGAAAGGAGTGAGTCTGTAATCTTCCACCTTTCCCAAAAAGCTATAACCAAACCACAAATCCATCATCAGTCGTCAGTGGGTACAGCAATGATTATTTTCTGCTTGGTATCCTAGCATCTAGATTAAACTAAGCCTCCTACAAGTTAATTGCAAAGAATTTCTGTTAAACATTTTGACTTCTGTGTAAGTTTTGGATGAGAAAAGAATTAACCTAGTTGGAGAAAAGTAGGAGGTCATCAAAAGTATGAAAAAAATAAGTCAAGTTACAGGCCAGAATAAGAGTCTGTATTGCAATAAAACAGCAGAGAATACAACATGGATAAAAGATCTTTCAGGGTACTGATACGGGGTTCCAGGAGGGTGTGTTCAGCAAGCTGTGTGAGGATTGAAATTGGGATTTCTAAAAGGGATGGAAAAGCTGGAATGCTTGTGGTTCCAAAAATAATTTATGGAAATTTAGCCAATTTGTGGACAAAGTCTGACACTCCAAAGCTATCTTAAATAGAGCAGAGAAATTTTAATTCTGAATCTTTCCTAGACTATGCATGAAACTTTAGATTTACCAGTTGCTACTTTTCACTTAGAGAAAATATAACATCAGTAAAATATGGAGATTCCTAGCTACATAATTGAAGTAACTGAAGATTAGAAAAGGACAAAGGCAAATGTGATTATGATAACTATTCTCTAATGTATCACATATGCACTCAGTCACCTCACACTATAAAACACATACAGATACATACAGATGCTCTCTCTCTCTCTCTCTCTCTCTCTCTCTCTCTCTCACACACACACACACACACACACACACATACATTTTCTGTCTCCCTGTGTCTCTTTCTAGCACATGAACATATAAATTTTATTGAGATTTCAGACAATGCAGATCAAGTATGTGGTCATTACATTTTGCCCCTGGCTTTCATTTCAGTTGTCATTCATAAAGCGAAATCATAGTCCTGCTACATATATCAGAATTGCCAAATTGCTGGGGACTTACTTGTAATTCAAAAATATATGACAAATCCAGTTTAAGAAGGCAGTTAATACACATTCTGCGAGACAAAATAAAGAAAATATAAAATGCTAAAAAGTTCTAAAAAGAGAACAAGGCAAAGGAATTAGTATCAAAGTTAACAACATTGTCTGAAAATGCTGGCTACAGAGAACACAGGTAGTCATGGCTCCTAAGAACTAATTTAAGGCTTGCTGCTTTATTGTACTACAACAGAAAAATGTCCAAGGAATATTGAGTATATGAAGTGGATTTTACTTGATATGGCTTTGGTAGGACTATGATCAAGGCATTCAAAAATTTGCTGTCTGATAGAGACTTCCTTGCAGGATCATCATCACCTGGCCACAGGTGAAAGAACAAAACCCATAATTATACAGACCCTCTTCAACCTAAATAAGAGAATTTAATCTGCTTTCTAGAAGATTATAAATGGTACCACTTCCTAAAGCCCCCCACTCTCCTTATTCTGGCAATTTGGAAATTAAAATTCAGCATATGAATTTGAAAGGAGGATACACATCCATACCATAGCATATAGCTTTGATCTTAATTGGAATTGCAGGTGGACAACTTGCTTACTTTCCACAAAACTTTATTTCTTCAGCTATATAACAGGAAGAATAATACAGACCCTCAAATGTCAGTACTTGAAAAGTACTTTAAAAGTCCTCAACATTATTTAAAAAAAAAACAAGAACACTGCCCTGCAAATTTATTTGCATGAAGATGTGTGCACATTCCCCATGAGAGGACAGTGCAAAAATCCTTTTCTAAAACTTCACAGAAAAGCATCAAGCATCAGATAGGGGGTGGAGAGGAGGTTGTATGACATGACCTTAAGATTTCTTAAAACTCCACAATCCTGTGGTCAAATTATCAGGACATTAGGGCTGAAGAAATCTTTTTGAAGCCCAATTATTCTGCAACTGAGGATGACAAAGCATGGCAGAAAGGGGAAATGCAATCATGTAGCACCACTGATTCTATGGAAAGTCTTGCACACAACACAAATCTCCACTCAGAATGATGTTGTTAAGAAGAAAATATAATTATTTGAACAATAACTGTTCAAATTGGAATACACTTCTTAGTAATGACGTTTTCTTATTTCCTCACCTGCAGTCAGGGACATCATCATCCACACATGGAACTGGACAGTACTATAAAGGAAAATGCACGTCAAGATCCCCTGAGAACTTTTTCCTGTCTTCCCTTCAGTTTAGTGGGATCATCTAAGGGTATGTGCTGCCGAACAGAAGCCTGACAATTCCCAAGGGGTCCTGAGGTGATCATTATTAGTATAACCACATGAAGATGAGGTAAGGACCCACACCAAACACTTGTATTAGAAAGGAATAAAGCAGCAATAAATGCAGGATATGTAACAGGACTCGTAGTAGAACATAGTTTCTAAGATAAGTTGATTAGAAGATAATCAATGCATACCAGTGATCTATAGGAAATGCACAAGTCAATAAAAGAATTTTTTTTCCAAATTCAAAATGATTAATTCCAAAATATTGGTAACTGGTAGGTATTGTCCAGGTGTGTTATTTTCTTAAATTCTAATGTTCTTCATTTAAAAAAAAAACAGAAATAAGGAAACTATAAAGAAACAATTCAAATTGAGTAGTTCTAGGCACTTTACTAAACTCAATAGTTTTGGGTACATGTGATCTAATTTTAATAGGAAAATGTTTGTAAATAGTCATTTGTGTAGTGTTAAAATCCTGATATCATTTTATCAGCATGTTTTTTAATTGCCTGGTTACTACACTATATTAAAGAGAGAACACCTATATGTAGAAAATGCTACAAAAATCAACCTCATTTAAGTTTTGCTTCTTTCTAAGCTTGGCCAATAGACGTTTTTAAAAGATAATAATTTAGGGCATATACCATAGTACCCTAGAATATAACAATCCTGTTAAAGCAAAATTATTTCAAATCAGTCTGCTCTGCTTAAAACAAAGAAGCATAAATCCATCATCAACTTCATTTAGATACTTCATTGAAATGAGATTTTTTTCCCCTTGAAGAAGTCAGGAAGACTTTGCAATAGGATATCACTAGCTGTCAAGAATTGAGTCTCTGTTGCTTGATTAGAACTTGGTTCTACCATGTCATTATTCTGTTACTTTAATGTTAATGTCATTGTACTAAGTCTAGTAAATAGAAAACATCAGATGCAGTCTGTATGCTCATTACATAATGCCAATGCAAGAGGACTTTGAAAGGCATGCTTTTATGCCTCCCTTCTGCCAGCTCTGGGCTTCTCCTAAAATTTCTGGCCAAATTATATTTGCTCTCTGTCATTGTCCGCTGGCAGAGGCAAAGTGCTGAATCTGCAGGAACCAGGACCTGCTATATGGTCATTCCTACAGCAGATTCCTGACAGATTGTCTTTCCTTACAGTAATGAGGCTTGTGCTACATTTGTGTAGGATGGCATGTTAGTTAGTATTTCTAGTATTTTGAAGATTGAAAGCACTGTATACCTACCAAATTTTACTATTCAGTTCTGTTGCTGTAAGTTTTGTTGTAAGGTGAGAATTATATCAATTTCAATGCATAGAGGCATTAACACATTTAGCTAGGTTGTCAGATTCCTAGTGAAAACAAAACATCACATTTGCCTTCATATTTGACAAGACTGACAAATCAATATTGTGATTTTAAAAAAACAATAATTTATTACTATTATAATTTATATTAATCCCAGATAAAATTCTAGGAGCTGTTTTTCCTATGATGATGTCATCACAGATCGTTTGCACAGTCTCAATTCTCAATTATTTTACCAGAGTAGGCACCTGTATTTTTGGTATATTTCTAGTTACCCAGACATGCAACCTTGAGCGACAAGAAGAGACACATTTCATGAGAATGTCTGAAATCCTAAATTAAAATGAACAGCTGTGCTTGGTCACACCTCATGATACAAATCAAAAAGTTTGCAAATAACTATGTGCGGAATATTCTAGAATATTCTAGAATTCTTACACTTTATTCGGGATTTCTAACTACTTCCACAATGGAGTTCAGCTTTTAACCATCATTGACCAAGCTCTACATATTCAAAATAATGTCAGGTGTGATTGCTGTATTCTTGAGGTTTAGATTGAATGGGTTCCAATTCAATGCATCATATAATTTCTGGAAGTCACTATTCTTCTAAACACTGGTTGATTAAACATTTATAAAAGTTATTATTTTTTCATTCCTGAATTTTTGCCTTGTTTGACAGAGACATTGGTGCTTTCTGACCAGGGCTGTCTATCTGGTCTTGTGCAAAGCCCCACTCCAATCACTGCTTCCTGTGATTGGCCTGACGTGTACTTTGTTTTTAAATGCAGGTAAAAGATTTAACTCATATCATTGAGGATACGCTGACTGCCAGTTTTCACTTTGTCTACTTTTATTGTTTTATCTCATTTTCATTTAAAATGCTGTCCCTGTACCTTTGTCCCATGTAGCTTTTTTGTCACCTTTTTATTCTTTACTTCCTCATTGTGAAATGAGATAACAATATCAAAAGAACAGACAAACTATCCAGGGGACTGTAGAACCAGTGCTATACTAACTAGACTCACTCCTATGGGTACAGGAGTCACCCCAATTCCAGAAAAAAAATGCAAAGTGCACAAGATATAAGTTGTGACTTTCTATGTTGAAACTCTACTTACTCTTGCATAAATTATGACCTCAAACATGGTATTAAGTGCTGATTTGATAAGGTGAGAGCAATGGTAACAGCTCTACTTACTTAACAGTTGTTTTGTGGGATTAGATATAATAAATCTAAATATCCTTGAAAACTTCAGGTAACTGCACTTACATAAGAAAATCTACAGATTTATAAGCCACAATCACTGCAGTAACTTCCATGTATGTCTGGATATGAAGATGTGAAGTAGCAAAGGGTAAAGATAGGGGACATTCCAGCCCAGGGAAACATGAGGACCAATCTGAAGCCAGTAGAGTGAAAAGTATCGAGCAGAGGAAGAAGTAGGAGGTTTCTCTGGGGCTCCAACCAGATTGGTCTGGGAATCCAACCAGATTACAGTTGGAGCCAGCAGCACCTTTACTCCCAAGTGGATTCACTTCTGCCATTTATCACCAGCAACCCAAGAAATCAACTGACATAGGACTTCTTCTACAGCTAGGCACCAAGACACTATGGTAGGATCTAAAATTTAGAAAGATAGATACAAATTTCTTGGCTTAAGGATTGCCTTTGCTCAAAGTATGTGTTCAACAATTTTAAGCATGTTCACAAAATTCAATACAGAAAAGAAGAATGAGAATATCCCTGGGGAGAATCACACTTTGGAATGACACACCACTGTGGTTCTTCACCAAAATATCCTTTATGAGAGAAACATGCGTCTAAGATAAAGCCATTCTATGGCTGACCATTGCTAAGCATCTCCCCTATTTTATACCTGCCCTTTGTAAAAATTTTTGACAGTACAGAGAAAATATTTGAGAACAATGCTAGCCTTTGTCAGTAGTATTGATCTACAGTTAGCCTTTGATCCTACAGACAGGAATCACGATAGGCCAAGCTATGTGATCTCAGTACAGAACTCAGGCTATGAAGTCTCCTTCAAAGTCTGAAGCACAATGCCACTGTGTGCATCAGAGCTGGTAGGAATGGACACTCCAGAGCCAAGAAAGACACTCGAGTCCTAGTGCTTCTTCTTTTTAATTTATTTCAAAATAATTTTATACAGCTTTCAAATGGTCTGAATGAATATCCCTTTGCCACAGGACAGAAGACAAGCACCCACTTGTGTGCTGATGACAGAGATTTCTCATTAGGTTCCAGGAGCTGCCTTAATAAGCCTCCAAGCCTGCTGGCTAAACACTGTCAGTTTAATAGCCATTGTGCCAAAACCAAAATTATTTGAGACAGACTCTCCAACATGCAGATAGAAAATGTAACAGAATTTTGTCCAGTAGGATTATGTACTTAGCTATCTTTGCTTGTAACGGGTTAGTACGGCTTTCAGTTTGCAACCCCAGAAATGTATAACAATTCCCTGACCACACATAATGTTCTGAGTAAATAGTGTCAAAATGAAAGGGTGTTCAGGGCTGTTTATTGTCCCAGATCTGCTCTGTTATGAAGCTTGTTTTGTAAGGTAGAACATCATGGTAGTATAAATCTTATATTGTGACAAGAAAAAATAACACTCAAATTGTTAATTATTAGTTCAGACAAAGAGGAGCAAAAAAATGTACCTGTTTAGCTTATACAAAAGTTGGACAAGTATCTTTAGCATATATTTGAACGCTTGTTTTTCTAACTTCCTAAATGTTTTGAACTGCAAGTGTCCTCATATTCTTTGGTGTTATCTAATCATTCAGTGAACTCATAGCTTTTCATATCCATGATTACTGGTTAAAATTGAACAATGGGATCACACCTGACATGATTTCCATTCCATTTCGAAAAAATAAAAAGAATAACAAAACTTCTTATAAACAACGGAAAGGAGTGGTACATATTATGCATGAGTAGAGATGACTCTGGCTCTGATTTAGATCAGTTAGCAGTGTGAAGGTAGCAAGCAAGAGTGGTAGTCCTAATTATAGTCCTTTAACAGGTAGTACAATGAAATTCAACAATACCCAGAGGTATCCTGTGGGTGTCTGAACTAAGAGGTGTGGACCAGAGATGTAGCTCAGTATTACAGAGTTTTCTTAGCATTATAAAGCCCTGATTTCTATCATTAGCACCATGAAGTAAAGAGGTGTGGAGAAAAGGAAAAGAAGTATTTGCTTGTGGTTTATGTTTTGTGTAGAAAACACAGAAGGGATGCTTGGTCTTATCCTTCACTATATTTATAATCACAAATCAGACAATACTGTGCAATTAAAAGTTCTGCCTAAAAAAACACAAAAGTGAAGGCATTTTTGTGTGTGTGTGGAAACAGAAGATTTAGAAGAATACAGACCAGGATCCAGGGGTACTCTCTTATTTCAAAACCAGTAGCAAGGCTACACGGGTCTTTGCTTCTCAGTGTTAAGCTGAGTGTAGAGGGTGGTGATTGATTAGAAATAGAGGAAATGGAGAACAGCCTGGGGATCAGAATGCAGTTTGATTGAAATAGTGCATATTTGAAAGATAAATGTGAGAAGAGGTATACAGTCTTATTTTAAAACCTTTCACAGGTCAAAAATAGGATATATGAATAAGTTACAGAGAGATAGATTATCTGTTTACTTATGAAGGACATTTAAAATATATGGGATGCTTTTCCTTGGAAGAAGTAAGTACAGGGGCGGGGGAAAGGACAATAAATGACAATTTACCAGGATATTATGGAAAATAACAACTATAAAATATGTAAGATTCCACTGCGACTACAATAGACACAACTCCGCATAGAAAAATACAGATTACAGTACTTCACTGGCTTCCTCTTCTTCCCACTCCCTTTTCAGCTGGGTGACAGCATTTTGGAGCGTGCCACCCACACTGCAGTCAACTTGAGGGGTTTTTTCCCCTCAGTTATTCTTATATGTGTCAATCCTCTCTGTAAATGTCATTAAAAACATAACAACAGGTCTGTCTCACTGAGCTCAGATCTCTCAAAACCCAGTGAAACTGACATATAAGAATACCATCATACATGTATTATCTTTACAGAATAAAAAATTGAACAAAGAATTTATTATTTTGTATATTCCTAAAATTATATATATATATAATACAATGATAGATTGTAGGTATATGTGTAGATGGTGGTAGATGAAGAAGAAGATGATGATGAAGATAGATAGATAGATTTCTTAAATGAACTTATATCACTTGGTCTGATAACAATTTCCCCCCAAGAGTCATAGAATATCTAACAAAACATTCCAGTAGCAGTCCTGAGAAGTCTTCATTTTAATTATTGATCGGTGAATCTCAATTGAATTATTGGTCAGTCCAGGTGAATAGTAAAATAATATTGACTATAGCTGTTGCCCTTGCTTGTCTCTCAGAGGTTGAAAGCAAGCCTTTGTTGGTGAAGACATCAACTGTTTAGGACTCAGGACTCAGAAGGTTTGTGCTAGATATAATCCAAAAGCCTCCTTCTGTGGTCTAGCCTGCTAGACCACATTCTTATATTAGAATGTATTATAGAACCTGTCAAGCGATGGAAGCAATCAATAATCCTATCTAGCCATGACACCAATGAACTACTGAAATGAATGGCATGAAAATATACCTTAGAGGTACAACAGTGATACTCCTGTCTTGACATTAACCAACAGCTGTCTAGTTACTTAAGGTCCATGAAATATCATGCCTGGTTCTAAAAATCTATACAACTACCATGGGATAGTGAGGTCATAGATCTTAGAAGAGAATCTACCACTGTCACTTTAATAAACTACTACAACACCCAAGCTTCTCTTCAAAAAGTGGGGAACATTATATAAAACAACAGCAAATCAAGAAACAGGGCCCACTGATTGTGTGGCCCATTCCCAATGCATATATATCTGTAAAACAACTCCTGTAACTAAGGGTCAGAGAACATTATTGAAGAAGAAGCCAACAATATTGTGAGAGCCAAAAGACTAGGATGTCTACTGTATGATTGTGTCTCCTAGAAATGACATAAAAGCTACATGCATGATGCCTTAACAATATGACTGCTTAAACAAGATTGAATAATAATAATATCAACAGGCATAGCCATTGGCAGGGGTAATCTCACAGGGTCCAACACCTGACTAAAAACCTACAAGCAGTTAGTTTCTGCTGAGAGGGAAAATTAATTTCTATAAGGGATATGCTGTCAAATTGCCTGTCCAATATGAAAAATGTAAGCCCTGAAACCATACAGTCAAGTGGGATTCAACATAAGTTTTGCCATTAAGCAGCATGATAGTGTTTTGTTATATTTAGAAGTATTTTATAAGGACTTTTGAGAAATCAGGAACAATTTAATTCAACAGTGTTTAAAGCAAGGGAATGTTCTGCATAGCAGGAGTGCACCCTCTTGATAACTACAGCATCAAGTGTGATTTAGGCAGTGATCCTGATGCACACTCACTTACAACCAGGTAAGAGTTATGTCACTAATTACGTGTTGTTTCTCAAAAGCTGAAAAATACTCTAAATGCCATGCCAGAGATGAAGTAGTGTGTCTCCTGAGCACAGCCATTCACTCTCACTTTTCTAACACTTCAACACATGTCACAAACAGATTCAACTATATCTCACACTTCAGATAAGCCTTATAATTCTGTTTATACATTCAAGCCATCAGGTGTTATAAAACAATTTAAAGAAACAGTTCTTACTAAGTTTACAGAGGGAAAAAAATCTGCAGGCGCCCAATACAAAACTTATCTATAGTACATTGTAAACCTACACATGTTGGCCAAGAACAAATGTTCATTGGAAGTCCATTTATATTTTAATAGCTTGATAAGTGTGCATATTCCTGTTTATTCTGCATTGTTTAAGAGTTTAGTCATTAGAAGTGAGAATCTATGTACTTGAATTTCCTTGTCAGTTTCTCAGAATATGAAATTCAAGTTGGAAACATTGATAATATTATGAACAGAAAAGGCATGTGCTGAGTTGAGTAACTTTGGAAGGGCCAATGCTATATAATTTTCATTTACTAGACACTCACAGAAACCTCATTAAGTTCCATACCAAGTTTACCTATAACCTACATACTGAGATAAAACTTAGGGAGGTTGAGTATTTTGACCTAAACTGTTGAAAATTATGTCAGGTTTTGATCCAGAACTGCATTTTCTTCAGTCCCTATGCTAGGATCTCAAGTGTTATACCTGGGCATCACATTAACAGAGGTGTAGAAAAGTAATCCAGTGTAGTGCTCCCTAGATTGTGACCAATTGTTCTTGGTTGCCAACTTGTTTACATCTGGAATTAAGTAAACACAAAAAGTTGGGCACACTTGTGAGATATTTTACCTAATTGGATCTTTAGGGTAGAAAAGCGTACTTTGAATCCAGATAAGCTGAGGTTGGAGGACCACCCTAAATCTGGGCCATATCTTCTCATGACAGCCTATATACTGGACATGCTTTTTGTCTGCCTGTCTCTTGCTCTCATTCTCACTGGCAAGTCCATTCCTTTGTTATTAGAGCCAATTTCTTTGTGATTTCTATGACCATTTGAGACATCCAGCCTCAGGATTCTTCAGACTTTTCATCAGGAGATAGCCATTGTTAGACTAGCTGGACTACAGCCTGTAAACCATTCTAATGATGAATCCTCTCTCTCTCTCTCTCTCTCTCTCTCTCTCTCTCTCTCTCTCTCTCTCTCCACTTGAGTGTGTGTATGTGCGTGTGAGTGTGTCTATCCTATACATTCTGTTCCTCTAGAGAAACATGACTAATATTATACTGATTTGAAGAAAGGAATAAAACTGTTCCCAGTTATTTAACATCACACTAAGTATATAATGTTATTTGTAACTGACAGAGAAATGTAGAAAACAGTGATGTGTGAGGGAGTTAACGTTCATCCTGAGACTATAATAATACAGAAACAATGCCTTAATGCCTTTTCTACTGTTCATATCTTTTAAAAAGCTTTAACAATGGTCAAACGACACTCCACAGCCAAATTGACAGCGCATTCTGTGGACCATCTTGTTAGTGTGCTCTTGAAGGGCATCGTGACCTGTGTTGCTTTAAGTGTCCAAAACGCATCAATTTTCTACCTTGATTTACTCTGATTATTGACAATTTTCTCAGTTAGGGACCGTTCAGATGAGGAGACAATGCTCCATGTGATTGGATAGGTTAGCAAAGTGAGATCATCCCTGACAATCAGTATGCAACTCATTACTACTGCTATCTTTCTCTTTCTCGTCATTCATGAAAAGGCATCTTGAAATATATAAAAGAACTTTCATTTCACAGTGGAAAACATTTTTTTGTTGATTCTCACCCACATCAAGACATATGTTATTTGATGATAAAATTCCAAATGACTTCTAAAAGACTCCTTTCTCTGTCTCTACTGCTAAGTCCCTCTGTAATATATTCTTCATATCCTTCCCACATGGAGGTAGCAGTCTATTTCATCAAGCAATGTAGTGTAATTATTTAATATTTAAATTCTTTTGATCACAAATTACTTATTCAGAACAAAATGAACAGTCATAAAATCTTGGAAAGAAATGTGCACAGGCATAGGCTTTAAATTTATTTTAGGATATGATTACTTATTTATCAATCAAAGAAAAGGATGTATTTACCATTTCTGTTAAGTAGTAGGAAACACTGTCATTTGATAAGACCAGAGAGAATTCATTTCATTATAAATTTCCTGGCTTTGGCAAGAACCCTGGCTCTTAAAATGGTATTAAGTTTTGGAAAATGGCCAAGAATATATTTTTAAACTTAGGAAATATAACAGCTAAAAACAGATAATAAAGCTTAATGCAGACTAATGCTTGACTGTACAGCCAAATGAGTAAACTACAGCCGAAATAAAATGTCGGTATTCCTGAAATGGCTACATAAGTAGGCTCAGTGCACAGGCAGATAGATGGCACTCTATAAATTCTTAAAAACCACTGAATTTTCTATTGACAATTAATGCCAAGCTTTTTCTTCCTACGAAGAAAGGCATTGACAAATGGCATACTCTTGAATGTCACCAGTGTCACTTGCTTTTCATGTAAAATGTAATAGCAAAGTAGCTACTAATATTCACCAAAAATATCTGCAGACATTGCTCACTTTTACCTGTTTAGATGATTCCTAAAAATATCCAGGACTGTTAATATCTGAAAAAAACAGAATAAAATGGTGCAGGGTTTTGTAAGTGACTTTTATAATAAAATTCATCAGAAAATATTCATATAGTTTTCTGACTACATTTTAATATTACTTCCACATCAAATTTTTTCAATAGATATGGCCTCAACGATTCTCTACATTTTTATTAATTTACTTTATTTTTCACTGGGTTACATACTAGATGTTGTTACTAATACCTGTGGAAATATTTGTAATATCTCAGTTTATGAAATGAAACTACCCATGAGTTATAAAATTTATAAACAGATGAAGTTTATATTTTTGCTTTACTATATAAAGTATCTAGACTTGATATTTCAGAGACAGTAAATTTAATTCTAGGGACATATTTTGAGAGGGTGTCTAAAGATATAACACTTGAAAAATAAACACTAGTTGTTTGCTGGCATCAACACATGGGTTGAAAGCTGTTTGAAAAGTTATTAAAATTTAGTGACAAATAACAGTGAAAGTAGACTTTATAGAGGAGGAGGACAAGCTTGTGTCATAAACCTAATGATAAGTCCAGTTACTCTTTGAAGAGCTTTATCAAAGATTGGGTGTTAAAGGGACAACACATTAATTAAATTCTTGGAGCTATTAAAATAGTATCAAACATTAAAATGTATCAGCCCATATACTTGGCTCAAACATGCCTCAGACTTTAATACAAAAGACAGAGATAACATTTGAATTTCAACCAAAGATTTCTGGAATAATATTATTAAATGTATACTGCCAATGCACCGTATTTTAAAGTACTGAGAAAATTGGGCATGTGTAACTTCTGGCTTAAGTTCTGTTACTGCCTTTACATGTATTTACATGTCTTTATTTTTCAGTCTTGATTAAAAACGCATTTTATAATGTTAACAAAGCAATCCCAGGCAGATAATCAAATATAGGCATCAACTGTGTAACTCATTTGTTCTGGGCCACCAGCTTTTCTTTATAGCTAAGAGCTTTGAACTTGCTCGGCATAGATGGCTTTGCTTCAGTCTTCAAAAGAGCAATCCTGACTACAGCTAATAGGCTTGGGAAGGCTCTGTCCTTGAATGCTCTAGAGTAAGATTAGCAACTAAGTTCCAACCCCTGATAATGTGAGTCTGGACTTTCATTTCACTTGTAAAATTTAATTTCTGTTGTTTTTCTGGAATCTATCTAGAAATCCTTTCTATCACTCTCTAATTCTTTAAAGTTAAATTCTCAACTTCCTTAAAATATGGCCAATCTTCCAGCTACTATGGTCTGACTTTCCTCTTGTTTTTAATATTAATTCTTCCTCTCTCCCCCTAGGCACTGGAATTTCCTTTTTTTCTAATGACAGCTTCTGTTACACTAACACATCCTTCTGATAATACTTACCTGGCTGTCTTTCTTTTCCCAGAATATAAATATATGCAGCATTTCCAACCTCACATCTTCCTGTGCTCCAATTCCTCACTGTTCAGGAAATCCTACTATCCAGTTATTCAAATAGCAGTAGTTTCTCATTACAAATGAGGAGTATAGATCCATGACTGTAATTAATAAACAAAAGTAGAAAGAAATAAAATGCTTCCCTAATTTTAATAAAAAATATATCAGATAACAATAGGAAGTTTTTTCATGATTATCATTAATAGCATTTATTAATTTAAAATAAAATATATTAAAGAAAAATAACTCTATTTTATAGTCCACATCATAATGCCTAGCTAATTAACACAGGAGTCTCACACTTTAATTCTAGTACTTCTATTTTAAGGGGCTTTTGTCCCTGGGCACAACGTTTTAGCAGACCTGTTCAACTCTGCCCTAGTCTCCCTTTTCCCACTACCTAAACGCTCCTGTAGAAGGAGGCCAGTTCTTCCTTTCTAGATATATATCTACATTCTCAACTGTTTTCTCATCTCTTACTATATCAGAAAATCTTCTTTGTCTGCTCCCCAAATTCTGAATTGTACATGCAGTGATGTGCTAGTAAGCATTTTAACAGCCTCTTCTATAGGAGTAAAAACCATTAACCAAATTTAATAGCACAGATGTCCACCGCGGCCAAATGCATGCTCCCAGAGTGACTTAGCTAATCAGGATTTAGGTTGTATGTGTTATTTATTGCTGGATACAAATGAATCCAAAACTTGAAGCATAAAAATAAATGCATCTTTAACCTCAAAGTTTCTATCAGCCAAAAAAAAAAATCAAGATTTCTCAAAAGAGTACAGACAAAGTGTGAGCCAAGACTTTGGTCTCAAATGAAGGCTCAACTGAGCAAGTGCACATTGTTAAATTCACTCACAGTATTGTTAGAGGAACTTATTCTCTTAAACACCTCATCTTGGCTGCTTATTCCTCACTTGCTGAGTTTTTTAGAACTCTCAACTTCCTGAATACAGACCAAACAGGCCTGATATGGCAAGTACCCTAGCTTCTAGACTGGGTTACTCAGCTCTCCTATCACCCTATGTCCCAGAAGGATAACAGCAAGCGCCAACAATAATATTGACTCCTGTCTCCTACAAAATGACACTTTCCAAATTTTTAAACGTGATAGTCTAAAATTAAAGATGCCTTTGAAGCCCTGTGCTAAATTATTCAAGTTCATTCCTTTAATATGATGAAACCACCTAATTCAGTTCACCATTGTTAACTTTTATTCGGCTTTTGCTTCATGAGGCATTCATTACATCTCTTTCTTTTAAAACATTGTTTGACCTCTTTTAACTCTGCTCCCCAGGTTTCTGTGATTCAACACTTTTTATAGTGAAACTATATCTCTCTGCCATTCTTTGTCTATTTCCTTCAGGGCTTCCTCTCCCTTGGCTACCTTTTAGAAGCTGATTTTCTAAGGATTTCATTTTTGGCCCTTGACTCATCTGACTCTCCACATACTTTGTAGGTTCTGCATACTCCCTAGAAGCTTCGGAGCCTTCAGGTTTCAATCAGGCAAGATTTCATCTCTACATTTAGTTCCATTCATGACTCCTTCTATCTTTCTTTACCATCACTGAAAAATGGAAAACAAAGACATACCCATGAACTGTGAATAAGTAAGTTTCCATGTAGTTCTGTTATGGCATCCTAAAAGAGGTACAAACAATCACAGACAACAATATAGGTGTTTCCCAAGGTCATTATAGTGAGTAGAAGCTACCAGATGAAAGCTGCTGTATATTTTGATTATAGTTACATAGAATATACTTCCTTTTACTTCAAAAGATAAAAGCTTAAGAATAGAAAATAATATTTTCCATGTGCTACAGGTATGCAAAGAAACTTTAAAGGAAAAGGGTATTTAGTAACAGAGGAAAATTGTCATATTCTATATCTTCATTTGGATAGTAGACATAGGATTACAGATATTTGTCAAGGCCCATAAAACCAAACCTTTAAAGAAATTAATTTTGTTGAATGCAAATTATACCTTAATAAGACTGATCAATGCATCAAAACTCTGAATATAATATCTTTCTTTCCTCGATCATTTTCTTATACCAGTTTTCTAAATGTCATTTCAAAGTAATTCCCAGCCACATAAAAAAGCATATAGTCATCTCTGATACATCCTCTATTCTAGCATTTTAAACCTAATACTTCTTCCAATTTTAAACCTTTAAAATATAGCTCTAAATTCCTTCTCTCTTCACAGTAATTGACAAAGTATAGACTCAAATCTCTTCTTGCTAACTGTAGACAAAAATTTATCGATGTCACTTCTGCAATACCAAGATTTTCTAGTCCCCTTTTATCACTAGGATTCTTCCTTACATGTAAAAATTGACATGATTCACATTTCTTTTCCTGAAAAATGCTATTTTCATTATCTAGATATGTTGATGCTTTTCCATATACAATTTCTGAAGCAAAGCAGATGATTATTAATTCCTTAAAACCAATAATAAATTTATGTTTATCTTCTCTCAGTTCTAACCTCTGGAGAATTGTGGGCAAAGCTACATGTCATCCTATACATAGACTGTGTATATTTTAATGAAGATTCAGAAATGAATAGATATTTGCTAATGTGGAAGGACATTTATATGTAAATCTACCCATCTTTTCCTCTATTGGTAATGTCTCTTGAAATTCAATTTGCAATGTTCCGGGTTTAAGAACTTTGAACTATAAATAAAATCGTCAGAGGAGAGAAAATCAATGTATCTATTACCGAAGATTATTGGCCAATGACTCATACAAACTTAAAATGCAAATATATGTCCATGAGAACAATTCTGGATGTTCTTTCTTATCAGCTCACCTACTTCAACTTTCATGTTTGTCACAAGTTTCAGCAAATTTTTTAGGAATGCTAAAAATTAAGGAACACTAAATATATCCTCAGCAGTTCCATGTATATTTTCCTGTCTTTTTCAAAACTCCTGCTGAGGGAATAGCAAGTGTCTATGAATACTCATTCGTTATCTAATGAATCCCTGCACCTCTTTGTCTTATATTGTTATAGGACACTGGGCTATTAAGTGCTTATAAAATATATTTGAAAATGTCACTGGTTCTAGACTTGGGGATTGAAGATGTATCACAAGAATAAGGACAACTTTTAAAGTATAATTGCACATGTGCTTCAACCCATCTCACCATACTAGATAAGTATACTATATTGTTACCTGGGGATATAGGCAGGCATTAAATACAGGGGTATTTGAAAATGTCTCAGACTAATACTTCATCATTTCTCTAAAGGACATGGATTTGACCCTAATAGGTACTAATATTTTAGAAAAAGTAGAAAAGTGTTTCTTACATTTTACATTAGGAGTAAAACTTACTAATGTCTTTTATATGCAACAGTTAAATTTTCTTTCCCAAATTGTTTAACTTACATGGTTGTCCTTCTTTGCACCATCCACAAAGATTAGTTAATTAATTACAAAAGTATTTATAAGCACTTCTACAGTAAGATAGCCATCGCATTTGTAGCGATGAAAGAGATTATAATCTAAAAGCACACAGCCTTTAGTCTCAGTTATTTTAACATCTGGCCAAGAAGTCATATTGATGAAATAGTTATACTCATGATATATTATTATTAACTGAATATATATATATATATATATATATATATATATATATATATAACATATATCTTATTTTTATTAAAATCAAGGAAAGTAATTGTGCTATGACATTAAAGCTAAGTGAGTTGACACACAAAGAAGGAGAAAGAAGGAAGTATTTATGACTGAGAAAGAAAGCATACCTAAAGTATGAATAATCCATTAGAACCAAGGCACATAAGATCAACAGAGTGAAAAGCAGATACCAAGGGGGAGATAAGACACGTTATAAGTTGCAAAGGTCCTTGCTGAGCATTGTCAATATTTTTGCCCCTATTTTTTTCTAATATCAATGTGAACCAATGGGTAAAACAAAATGTATGGAGGCTTCTGCTTGGCAGCTCTGCAGTATAGGCAAAAGATAAGGGAAATTCAGAATATCATGGAAATAATGGAGAAAAGAGAGATGTGTCGATTCATGAACTATTTGATAAGGAAAATGGGTAAAACTTGTTATGGCAGATGAAGTAGGAAAGTAAGCTTGATTTTTTTTCCGTGATTTTTTTGTTTTTTTGTTTTCAAATTAAAGTATCTTTTTCTAAAGTAGAGACAAGTGTGATAATAGCACTTCTACACTGAAATCTGATAACCATGAGACATTTTGTCAAAAAAATGAGTGTTAACTTAGCAACTAAGCATTTCTATCTTAAGCTCAAAGAGAAGTGAACTGATGATAAGTATCTATAGATCATTATTTTATACATGGTAACTAAGGTCATGTTAAGGGTAAGGATGCCTAAAGAAAAATACCAAATAAGATTAGAGAACTCAAAATAAGCCATAAGATACATAGCTAGCAATAGTTACTTGATCCTGAAGAGAAAATCCAGGTAAATGTGATATTGAAAAGGCCAAGGAAGGAAAGACTCTTCATAACGATAAGGTCAACGTTGTTTAGTAATGCTAATAGATACAGTGCAATGAAAATGAAGCGCACTGAAGATAGAACACGGACTTGACTTCTGAATAGGGAGGACTCTCTACTGAAGTATAGGTGAAATCACTGAGAGCAGGAAAGGAAGAAATGCATAAAACAAGCACAAATGGCTCCTCCAAGAGGCATAGTTGCAAAATGAAACTGGACTGAGGAAGTACACAGTGACAAAAACTTTGGGGCTGGGAGGGGTTCTGTCTATCTTAATAATATAAAACGATAGATGTATATATGATATGTATAAAACTACACATGTATATGTACATTTGTAAGTATGAACATACATATATATGTGAGAGAAACAGAAAGTGGGTGTAAAATAATTAAAGGGAATGGGGTAGTAGTAGAAAGAATCACACTGATGGTGAAAGGTTGATAAGAAGACAAGACACTGAAAGGGGAGGCGATCGAAGCACAGCTGGATGATTTAGTGTCAGGCATTCAATGATATTCTCTATTATCAGAGAGTGAAAGATGAGAGATTGGGAACAGATGCAGGGAGACTGGTATGCTTGGTAAAAGGACAGTTTTCTATAGCTTCTACATTTCTATAAACTAGAAAAATCTGTTTGTAAAGTTTGATGAGAATAATAGAGATCTGACAGACTTTTTGTTAAGAGTAGATAATCTTGAAGACACTTCCATAGATGAATTTCTGGCACAAGACCTACCTGAGATTATCAATTCAGAATGTACAGAGTTAGTAACCTCTTTTGCTGGCTGCCTTCCTCCATAATCCAGGTACTCATAAAGATATGGAGGAGGATGATAGGATTTATCCTGTTGGCAATTTTTCAGTAAATGTAAGACAATAACAAACATGAAGAAGTACACAACATTGAAAAAGCTACACATGAACACTGGATTAAAAAATAAAGTAGAGAAAAAAGAATGTGAGGAATGTGAGACTGTGGGCTGTGAAAGGACAGCATGATTTCTGGTTGACCACTGGCTTGAGATGGCCAGACACCCAATATGTTGGAGACCTCACAGGTTTCCCTGCAAGGGACAGCATGCATTTTGCCATGCTCCCAGACTCCAGGCTCCTGACACAAGGCCGAAGACCTCCAATGGTCCGGGCCTTTCAGGCACGTAGGACAATGTCCCTACTAGCCCCTCTACAGGTAGACAGCATGACTACAGGCCATAGAGCCTCAAGACATCTCCATATTCATGAGTTACCTAAAGGCCAGAAGGCGAAGCCAGTTAAGCATTCTTTCCTATACCCACCTGCTTGAAAAAAAGTATTTAACCTCAGGCCTACCCTGAGAACACGGAGTAGAGCTTCATCCACTTTCTGCCATGATAATAAACCTTTTAAAACCATGGACTACCTCTAATCTTTTGGGCCCTTCATGGTGGACCATGGAGAAGGTCTTCAACTAAGGAGCCACTGCCTAATCTCCCGTGGAGGACTTCTCTACTTTAAGTTGCCATGATCAAGAGTCTCATTTTCCCTCGGTGCACCATTGGAGCTCATCTTCTTCCCCTGCCCTTTTCTGCTGCAGGTCATTCTAGCCCATACTTCCCATCTCATCTCTTCCGTGGCCTCTCAGCAGCACCTGGGAGCCCAAGGGCCTGAGAGCAGTCCCCACCTGATTTCTTGCCCAGGCGTCCCCAACCCAAGAGCTCCGGCCCACACGGTACTTCAGACTGGGATCTCCCCATGCCCAGAGTGGAGCTCTGTTGCTTCCCATAGCCGTCATTTACCCTGCACCTCATGGAGTGAACTCAATAGAATTCCCACGCTTCTGCTCCCTGAGCTAAGGTTTCATGCAGAACCCACAACTTAGCCCAACAGAACCCACGCCCACATGTGTGAGCTACAGCTCCACAACTGGTGGAGAGAATGTGAACACGTGGGTAAAGTCAAGATGCCAGTCGGTTCCAGGAAAGGAATCTCTAACCTGATAGATAGGAAAAGGGGTGCTATGATACCTTAAATTAGGATATGACATCTGGCAGATTTTGAAAGAAGCAGTGATAGATTTTAAGAAACTTAAGTCCTCAAGAGTAGGGTGTGGGTGGGTCTTAACAAAATAAGACAACACTTGGCTGTTTGGATGAAAGAGTTGGTGAAAATAGGGCAGAGTTTGATGAGGGTCAAGGGGTGTACAGCCCCACAGAGGAATCAGTTCAGGTTGGAAGATATTAAAGATATTTTCAACTATGGAGACCCTTAAGTCACATACAGTGATCATAGGTGTAATAGCACATGTGTTCGCTTTCATCTGTCAAGTCTACAAGCAGTTGCTCTTAATGTAGAATAAAATGACTACAGTATGAGAAGTCTACAGAGTAGGCACAATACAAAGAATTTGAATGACCATTGCCAGAACACAGAAATAATAATATCTCATGTTCTAAGTGCACCCTAGAGTAACAACAGTTCACAACACTCTGTTATGTATCTTATCAATAACTATTAGAGAAAATCTAGTATGCTTCAAACACAAAGAAATGATAAAGAGATGTAAATGCTACTCACTCTGATTTTATCAGTATATGATGTATACCTGTATTGAAATATTACACTATAACCCCAAAATACATATATTTATTAATGTTTAATGCTTGGGGTGAAATATAACCATTTTGATTGTATTATTGGATATTGTATACATATTTCAATTCATCATATTATATTTTCTAAATGTGTACAATGAGAGCTCATAAGTAAGGAAAATGAAAACAGAAGCATTTTAGAGGAGACATGTAGAAGAGATGCTTTAATTAGCAATTTTTTAAAATAAATTTTGAATGGTAATAAAGTGACTGTGGTAATATATGCCTGAAGTAAGTTGAACGTATACATTGTTAAAGATTAGAAAGCTTTGAAAAGGAGCAGTCTCACGATGAATAGGTTTTCACTTGAATGATGAAGTTATTCAGAGTAATGGTGAAACTTGGCAAGAGAGGAAGCCTATAGTGGAAACGAACCTCATTACAGTGTCTGCTTAACAGGACAGAATGGCTGAGCATGCAGAAAACATCACTAGTAATACAAAAAATGATCAAGTGGCTTGACCATGAGAAAGGCAGGCATTCCTAGAATTTGTTTAAGGCTGATTTTTCAAAATTGTTAGAAGTGTTGATATAACCATAAGAAAAGACAGCGACATTAACTCTGCACTGACTTCAAGAATTAAGATTAGAAACAGTGAAGAACCATCTCTTGAAAACTGAAAAGGAGGAAGTTTTGCAAAAGAGCTGTGTTTTCTGTAAAGATAAGGAGACAAATACCCATAAAAGATTAATACATAGAACACCATAGGTATAAATAGCATTTGCAGTTGTTAAAGTAAAATATTCTAAAAACAACATAAGTAGAGCTGCATCTAGTCTCATCAACATCACCATCATATCATCATCATCACCATCATCATCACCATCATCATCACAAGTAATCCATAAATGCTGGTGGGAAGCATAGCTTTCTCACCATTTGGAAGGTTTGAAAACAATAAAGACATTAAAAACAATAATTAGAAATATTGAAGCAAGCATGGATTTTGAAGATAACAATCAGAGGGACTAAGGCGCTTATTGTCAAGTGATGTCAACTGTTGTTCAAGTCTGCACATTAAGACTAATCCTATTGCCTTTAGATAATACACACAGGCTATATCAGTAGATTGACTAGAAAGCATCTGTCCTGTGGTAAATGCATACAGAGATATATAGGTTTTAATAATATAGGAATATTGAAATAGAACTCATGAAAATGATACTTTAAAGAAAATAATAGACACATATGATAATATGAACTATCCATCTCATGTGTCCCTCAAGAGAAATAAAGCTCAACAATGTCCATTATAACCTAAGATTTCTTAGAACTACTGGCAACTAATGACTGATAGAGAGGGAGAATGAGGCTTTCCCAGAGATGATTCCCAAAATTGTATTTTCAATACAAAGTGACTGGCTGTGAAATCAAGTGTACACAAGCAAAACTAAACAGACCCAGAAGGTTGTATTTATATAACTGTGTGTGTGTGTGTGTGTGTGTGTGTGTGTGTGTAATAACCAAGAAAAAGAAAATATCAATTTTTGTAGGAGGGGATGGGGGAGGGGGTGATTAGGAATAGAGGAAAAAATGTAGAAGGTTATGGAGAGGCAAGGAAGGGAAAATAATGTAATCATATTTAAAATAAAATTAAGATTTCAAAGAAATAGAATTTTGTATTATCTTCCTCTTATAACTTAAGTATGATCCTAGAAACATTTTCTGTTTTTTGTTGGTGCACTATTATCTGCTTCTTAATGATACAGAAAACAATTGATTCATATCTTTGGGGGAACTTTATTTGACTCTCAAGAAATAAAACACTGATTTGAAGCTATTTGAATGTCACCAGGACATCAGAATACAAAGATCATTTTTAAGAGCTAAATTGAATGGACCACATGACCAAAAGATTGGAAAAACAACCGTTGCCACAATCACAAGTTATAAATCAATGTACAAGAAATGTAGGACATTAACCTTTAGTGTATTTCTTATAGTCACAGATAGATAATTTTCCATACATACCATTATGGATGAAACCACTTTTAATGGAAATGGAAAACCAGAGAAAATGCTAATAATCATGTTCCTATTTATAAATATCAATAAATAATAGTATACACGATCACCATTCAAGAAATTTGACACTGGTTGTCTACAGACTACCTAAAGATAAAAGATTTTTTGAGAAATACTTAATAATATATAGTTGCTTAAAAATTGAAGGCAGAATGTTTAACTACGAGTGGAAAATACCCTCTGGAGATCAGGATAAATGAGGTTAAAGTGCCACCCCAATTTGGAAAGCAGTGATGCGTGATTTGTCAGGTGGCTCTTCATCAACAGACTTCCTTTGATGTATTCAAATAAGTGAGTAAATATAGCATACAAGAAATTCTAATTCTGCCAAGTATGCACTAAAAATACTACATGTATCATGGCAAACAATAGCAAAGTGGAGTTTGATTTTCTTGTAAATGAACTACTATCCAACAACTATTTCACTTTTATTAAAAGTTTATTTAGCATATGAATAAATAGGCTTCAGCTTTGTATCCTGAGATACTTCTGGTTTTAAGAAAAATTTCAAAACAATAACATTAAATTAGTACAACAAAGTATTGCTTAAGGGATTGCAACTATACATCAAAATTAGATTTGTTATATTAATCTGATATCAATTTTTTATTGGTCTGAAAGTATTTTTATAATACAAAATCCTAGGGGCTCTGTAACACTGTCTATGGGTAATAAAATAATGGAGACAGGATATCTCTCTTAATTTAATTTACGAACCAGAATGCCATGGCTCTATGAGGCTCTAGCCCTTTTCCTTTTTTTTTCCCCACTGTTTCTTTTTTTCCCATTTTATTTATTTATTTATTTATTTATTTATTTATTTATTTATTTATTTATTTAAAAAGCAAATCATAATTTTTACTTATTCACACAGGGGTTATAAACACAAAAAGGCAGGATATGGGGAAGGGGATGACACCAAAATGCGGGTATTCAGGGGGAGTACAGATATATTTCAGAACAGGGTATCGGCCAGGTAAAGGTTTAGGGGACAGGCCACTATGACTCTGCCTATGATTCACTAGTCCTTATCTAGGTTGGTACTATCTGCCAAGGCTACCTATTTACAAGGTCTATGACTACTCAGACTGGTAAATTTCCACAAAAGCTGCCTGTTTACAACAGCTTATAGCCGTCTGTTTCAATGTTTTTCCACAGAGACCTAAGACTTTGTGTTAGCATGCATGTATGACAGTCCTATTGCTGATTTTAGGCCTATGGCTGATTTTAGGCCTTCAGTGTATAAGCAGGGCTGCTCCTGCCATCTCCTCCCTTCCCTAGGTATAGAAGGGCTGTGGCGATCCTAATCTTACAAAGGTGGGGATAGAGGCCTGACCTCCAGTAAATGAAGGGGACCTTGTAATGGCTCCTGTCCTCTGTTGTTGTCTAGTGAGGCATGAGGGCCGTACCCATCCTGATGCCTTTTTCCTGGAGAGGGGACACTTTTGACATCAACCCCTATGCAGTCAGGCTTGTCCCTCAGGGAGCCCAGAGAGATATTTTTAACTTTTTATTTGTATTCCCTTGCAGTGCTTAGCCTCACAGCCTAAGCAAGAATTCAGATCACCAGTCAGAGGGGTTTCTGGGTGGCCCCTCTCTGCTTAGTTTAGGGGCAGAAGTCTCCTCTTTTAGGTTGGGTGGAGATGGGTTTTGGGAACACCCTGGATAGAGTAACAACCTCATCTTGAATCTCGTGGTCCTCCATAGCTAACTTATGATAATGTATCTGAATAGGTTTTGCTACCAAATTATCTATCTGTTGTTTCACAAAGTTAGTCAGCCTATTTGAGGCCCAGGGACCAAAAGAAATAAGCAAAAATAACCCAATTAATGGTCCCAAGATGGGAGGAAGTAGGGTTGACAACCATGGAGAGGTTGAAAACCAATTCTTGTACCAGCTCTTATCTTTCTCTTTCTCTCTCTGTTTTTTCTCACGGCCTTCTCTGACCTTTTTAATGCTCTCTTTAACCATCCCTGTCTCGTCTATGTAAATTTTAAATCCCAAACATTAATCTAAAATTGGAGCTCTATATATAAAAACCTTACACTTCAGTTGTAATTCTTCAAATCCATGTATCTGCACTCATGCACACTGTATCCCTTATATGACTCTGAAAATATTGGATCTAATTATTTCAAAAAGTTGCATATCTAAAATTTTTAGATTTATTTTTACTTTTATATTATCTATAATGCTATAATATCATTGCTTTGGTGTATATTTACTAATCAATTGAAAGTAATATCAGTTAACACAGTAAGTTAAATGGCTTTTCAAACATACAGTCTAATAAAGTACTTTGATGGAAAGCCTTTTAACTTTTACTCTAGTAATAAAAAATCTGTTACTGGACTTAGAACTACAGTGGTGTCCTTCCTTATACATTAACAGTTACTGAGCCTCATGTGGGAAAACAACAAATTTTCCTTCAACAACAGTAAAAGTTAGCTGTTTTGAATTTCAAAATGAGGCTCTGGCATCCTATTGAGGTAGGTTCTGGCTAGCAGATCCCTAGGCTCCACCATTCTACTTTGCTCTTTTGAATTTCACCTCATCTTGTTGTTCTATCTACTTGAAGGCTGTGGCCTCCACTTGGTACTGATCAGCTAAGGATCCATCCCTCCTCACATGCCACCCAAAGGAGTCCCTTCTGCAGTACACCAACAGTACTGTTCTGAAGAACTGTCTGCACTTGAGATTTAATTATAAAAAAAATTTAGGGAGACAGACATTAAGAATCTACTGACTTGGCATGTCAGAATAACTGAAAAAAAGTCAGGACACTGCCATAGAAATACCAGCCATGTGGCAAATAACTAATTAATATACCCTATAGACTGCATCCAAAGGGAAAGGAAGACGAGTGGATAGTAGAAAATAAAATGACACCGACAGCTGTGATTGAATAAGTGAATGAGTGACTGACTGAGTGAATGAATGAATGAATGAATGAATGAATGAAAAGACGAAAAACTAACTGAATGCTGGTGCAAGTACTTGCTTTCTGTATTTAATGTTAGTGCTATGGAATAAAAGAATAAAGAAATTTTAAAAATATATGCCTACTTCAATCATTGTTTGTTATGATGTAGATATATGAAGTTTATCACTGCTCATATTCCTGTGTAAAGTTCATGCAAATCTTCAACTAAAAAGAAGTCTGCTGTTGAAAAACCCAGGCACTGTCTTCATATCATCTTTATGCCTCAATACCTTCTAAATCACCAACTCTTCACAATAATGGCCTGTGCTTTACAGGGTGAAAAGCTCATTTGATAGTATTTATACTCTTGACATTAAAGGAACTGAAAGAAGTGTATTTCTACAAAGAAAGGGTATCTTTTAAAGATACAGGGCTATTAGTCAAAGAGAATGAAAAAAAAGAGCTAAGTTCTTCAAGGAAAAGTGATTAAAAGCATGACAGAGTACAGTCTAAAGGGAATAAATGATTCAAACAACGCTGGAGTGTTAAAATATACATCTAGAAGGATGTGACACCTAAATTTCTAAAGGGATGTGATGATTTTTAGAGACCTCAGGCTAAAATTTGGTAATGAGAATGTCTCAGAAGCAAACGCCAAGGGGAAATATTCAGTCATTAATAAAAAGGAAATTTGTGTTTGATTTTTATTTAGTTATACTTATTTAACTTTCCTAAAAGAAAAAATAATTCATGAATTAAAACTACTGAAATGGAAGAAAATAATGGTTTGTAGCAACTAAATAGAATATTTACAGCCATTTTCCAAACATGAGTGTATATAATTCCCTTTCAAATTTGTGACATTAGCAGTTAATATAATTAAATAACAAAACAAACAATAATGACAAAGCCCCACTTCTCTCTCTCTCTCTCTCTCTCTCTCTCTCTCTCTCTCTCTCTCTCTCTTTCTCTTTCTAGGTCCACATGGTAAGGAATCAAGCAGGAAACCAGATGGAAGCCACAGAGATAGTGAGAATCAGGGAAGTTCAAGGCCAACTTCTGCTATGTAGTGACACAGACATATGGACAATAATAACACATCTGGAAATAACACAAAAGTGAGTTATATGGGCATCTGGCAAAGGTGGCAGCTTTGGAAAGCAGGTTTAGGATGTAGGAGAAAGTGAAACTGGGCCAAAGGAAGAGATCAAATACTTCCCAATCTACACACTTTTCTATGCCCTTGATACTATAACATCTGTGGACAACTGGGAGAATGATCTACTAAAGAGAAAGGCTATCTGGGTGCCTACTGAAGTGAAAAATCCAACCTATCATTTTCTCATACTTCATTGACGCCACCTTTGGAATTATAGTACTCATGGTAAGAGTCTTTAGATCTTATAAAAGACTTAAATTTACACATCTGAAAAACAGATGAATTAAGGCTTTTTAAATTCACAAGCTGCTGAGTTGTAGGGCCAAAGGCATTAATGAAACCTACAGACGAAATGATATCATGACATCTGAATTAGAGTCCTATCACTATATTGTGTTGTCCTTATATTGTGTTGATGAAAGGTCAATAGTAAATGAATTGAATACTCAATTTCAGTTGTAACTGAAACATTTGTTTACTTATTTAACTTGATATTGGAAACATAGATGCAAATAATCTAATTAAACCCAAATGTTTTACTTGAGGTATTCAATGTATATTCAGTGGGGGCAGTGTCAGAAGGATATCCTCCATTATCTAAGGTAACTCTAACTCTAAACCATGCCCATTACCTAAGGTAACACTAACTCTAAACCATGCCCAATGTGACTGGCATTTATTCATTTATAACATTTCTATCAAATCTAACATAGTCTATTGAATTTGTCCTTGAACTGAGTAATGCATTGAATTTGTCATTTATTTTTATAGGTAATTAATTATTAATATATCCCTACTTCATTCCACATTTTTTCATTAAGTAACAAGTAACTAACAGGCAACATGGAGATATACAAAAACTGTATATGGACAGTAAAACTTGTTGGACACCATTGCCTTCAGAACTCATTACCATATTTGCCAAAAAAAATAGTATTTTCTTTTACATGGGAAGGGATGGAGACTGAGAGTTGGGCCTAATGCTCTGGAAGTTTCATCAGTTCCTGCTCTGTGGATCCCCAGTCTTCCCCAGCAGTTTTGATCATGGATCTTCTTCACTTGAATTCATCTTTGCAGTCTCTGAATGACTGTCTCCACTCCTCCTCCTTCCCTCCCTCCATGGTGTGTCTGCATGTGCGTGTGCATGTGTGCAGGCCAGTTTTCCTGTGTCCCATATCCTAAGCTCATGGTATAGCATAAATTCCAATAAGTCTCCTTCAGACAAGTTTATTTTGCCCAGTTGTGAAAAAAAATCCTCAGCCAATTGGTAGCAATACATTAGTGACTTTTGAAAATACATATTGAGGTCTCCTGTAGTCCCCAGGTCTCCACTGGACAAAAAGGTGCCAAGTAATTGGTCTTAACACTTCCTTAAACACTGATCCCCTTTTCTTTCTATGTCAGTTTATGTGTGTTGTGCAGTACACATCTTTCAGAAGTTTCCTGACAACATGGTAGAATTTGGGGAAAGGCTTGTATATAAGAACTAGCAACTAAAAGCAACATGTCCTAAAAGACTAAAGAAAAACATAGAAGAGTGATTGCATATTCCTATGGCATGATGCATAGAAGAATGTTTAGAACCATGTTCCCAGAAGATAAAAGAAAGGACTTTATGATCTTAGTCAAACAAAGTCACAATCAACCAGAACATTACAAACTTTCTCAAAAGCTACACACATGTCAGCATCAGATGAGAAAAAGTACAGATGTCACAGCTTGAAATGTTGACTGCCTTAGCTGTGTTTATCCCACAGGACTCAGAATGACTGTCATGGCCACCTTGCATGCAATATTGAAATTGCAATCAAGATAGGTTTGGAAATGTATATATGTAGCTGGACAGGTTTTCTTACTTTTTCATTCAAGTGACACATATACCCCAAATGGCCTTAAAATATCTATTTTCTATTTGTTCTCATATACTGTTGTTATTCAAATCCTGTGATAACACTGTTCTATTTGTACTTATGATTCATTTCTTTAATGTGAATTTAGAATATGGCTCTGTGCCAGGCACACTTCTAGATTCTTCAGAAGTAGACACTGAAATAATGGAGAGGAGCTGAAGACAGCTCAGTAATCAAAAGTGTTTGGAACACCATGACATGAGTTCTGATCTACAGCACCTATGTGAAAAGTTGAGTTGGTTTCCCAGGCCTGTAACCTCCAGCACTAGAGAGGAAGACAGATCATGGATGCTCACTGACTGGACAGCCTAGCTGAAATGGCAAGCTTCTAGTTCAGTGAGAGGCCTTGTTTAAAGGAAATAAGGCAAAGAACAATAGAGAAAGATACCAAAAGGCTCCACATGCGTGTTGGCTGCCTTACCAACAGACTCACATTCATACATGTCCATAGACCCCGTGCACACACACACAGACACACACATCTCACTTCATATATATTGCATTAAATACACATGTACACACAAGGAATAAAAGGAGCACAGAATAGAGTTCTTACCCCAGGAATTTTCTCTGGATCTGCAGTTTTGATGATTAAAGTACAACTGACGACCGTGGAACTGCTCCTTGATAGAATTTTCTATGCATTTATTTCTAAAACCATTTATTGCTCTTAAAGGATGCAGTCAACTCTAGAGAATAGATTCATGGTCTGCTAAAGAAAGAAACCAAGGGACATAAAATGAAACCATCCCAGTACACATTGTATTCCTTCTGTTTTCTGGCTATGTGATTGCAACATGTTTCAGTTTGATGGGTACTCCCGAAGCATGAGCATCTTAGCATTTAAATTGTCATAACAATTCTCTATTCAGAGTTACATGAAGACCACTTGATATGCCTTGAAAATAGAAAACAGCATGCTTTCTGGTGTACAGATATCACTCATGGATGCTATTTTAATCAATATAATAGATTGTCATAAAAATACTCTATTTGATGCCAATCATGTGATAACTCATTACTTATTTTGAAATAATTCAGAACAGAAATCTTGCAAGATATCTTTGATCATCTTATGACAACATTCGCTTTGATTCCTCACACTCTAATGTAAATAATATATACAATACAATTTTCTGAAATGTTTGCAAATAAGTTGCACATGATTTTCTTTTACTACAACGTTCTTTGGTATGAAACTGAAGAACACAAGCATCCTCTTATACACTAATATAAGAATTATGAAAATCTGAAACACACAATGCTACAACACATTTCATTACTTGTAAGCTTCCTAATATTTGATCAATAATTGCCCAGCTAATATCATTGTCTCTTCTAGTGAGTGAAAAATAATACCTATAATCCAAATATCAGTCCAAGATCATAAGATCCATTCAATAGTTATACTTATTTGTTCTTTATTATTCTAGAACAATAATTCCTCTAATTTTTGTCATTCTAACCTTTATACTTGAGGTGTTTGTAGCGTTCAACTTTTCTTTGTTCACTATTTTCTCATAAGAATATCTAGCTTATATTCTTCTGACAAAGTTAATGTGAGTGGTAGTATATCCTTCTCATTACATCTTATGAGGATGAAGAACAAATTGCTTGGTTTCTTTTCTTTCACATTTTCATTTTTTGGTTTAAATCTTTATTATTGGATATTTTATTTATTTACATTTCAGATGCCTTCCCCTTTCCTCATTTCCACTCCCTAGAAACCCCCTATCCCATCCACCTTCCTCTTTATTGCTTTTATACCATTTTTACTACATGCAAGTATTAAGGTCAGTTCTAGGTTGAGAAACTAGAAATACAATAGATGCATATAGTCAAGGAACAAGCACAACAATAAATACAAATATTTAAAGAATAAGCAAGGCAATAAACAAAACTCCATGAACAATCTCGTGATCACTGTTTCTAGGAGCTTATCAGAATGAGCAAAATATCTGAGCCAACTTCCCTGTCCTAGCCCAATGTCATTTTCATGTCTGAAGCCTACTTCTTTGTTCTAGCCTTAGATTTAGGTTCCTGCCTAAAATTACTTATTTTTTCTAGCCTAAGATTTAGATTCCTGCTTGAATTTGCTTCTTTTTTCTACCCTAAAGTCAGATTCCTGCCTTAAGCCCAATTCCTTGCCCTCAACCAATGTCAGATTCCTACCAAGCAGCCCATTTCCTTGTCCTTGGCCCATGTCAGACACTTGCAATGCAGCTCTAAAATCTCTCTGCTTTTCCCCCTTTTTTTAATTTCATAAACAACACTGAGCCTGTCTTAGGTTATTCTGAAAAGAATGCCTTGGCTTGCCAGCCTGTTAATTTAATAATTCTGTCTGGGGGTCCATTTTCAGGTTCAAGCCATGAACTTTGGCTGCCAACATGTTGATGTTGTTGAAGAAAAGCTTTAACACAATGGGCAGGAATACTACTTTTATCCCAAGCCAAGAACAGGTAAGGTTCTGCACAGAGCCTTACCAACCGAAGACAGAAGTGCATTGCTTTGGATAATGAATATTCCATGATGGGTAAGGAAGGCATTCTTGTCAGAACAACCTAAGACAGGCTCTGTCTTGTTAATGAAATAAAAAAGAGGAGAGGCAGAGAGCCATTGGGGCTTCTTGGTAAGAATCTGACATGACACAAGGACAAGGAAATGGGCTGCTTGGCAGGAGTATGACATTGGCCAAGGACAAGGGAATAAGCTTCAGGCAGGAATCTGACATTAGGCAAGAACTTAGAAGTAATTTCAGATAGGAATCTAGATCTTAGCCTAGAAAAAAGTAATTTTCGACAGGAATCTAAATTTTAGGCTAGAACACGGAAGTATGCTTCAGACATGAAAATGACCTTGAGATAAGACAGGGAAGTAGGTTCAGATACTTTGGTCATCCTGATAAGCCCTTAGAAACAGAGATCACAGGACTGTTCAAGTAATTGTGTTTAATGCCTTGCCTTTTCTTTGATTATTTGTGTTTATTGTATTGCTTGCTCTTTTACTATTTCCATCTATTGTGTTGCTAGACCCTCAACCTAGAACTGAACTTACTACATGCATATAGTCAAAATTGTATAAAACATAAAGGAGGAGGGGGAGATGAGATAAGGGGTTCTAGGGAGTGGAAATGGGGAAAGGGGATGACATCTGTATTGTAAATAAATAAAATATCCAATAAAAATAAATAAATAAATAATAAAATTAATAAATAATAAATAATAAAATAATAACAATAAATAATAATAATAATAATAATAGTATTCCAAGAAAAAAATGGGCTAGCATGATCAAGCTATATATGCCATTCTTGAAGCTTGACAAAATAGAAATACTGACCTCAGGCCATGGGTAATTTTATCAGCAGTATCTGCCACATCAACACTCAGCAAATCAACACTCTTTAAATTCATCCGCTTACTATGCAAAGTTAAAACATCCAGAGAGATGTTAGAATTATGCCAAATACCCTGCAAGTGTTTTTAAACTTTTTCCTAATTATAATGATTAGCACTGTAAATTTTAGAACTAGCATGAATCCAATGGTATTTGGCATGACACTTGAAATGGCTCCTTACTCTAAAACTCTGAACATCCTACCAAAAGTTTGAATAGGATAAAAAGCATCAATCCATTGTTATAAATGCCTATCTAAATCTTCTTGTATATTCAACATGTTAGTAACATTTTTTGCAAAATGATTAATAAAATCAGCTGTCTTAACTTCTTGTGACAAAGCAATTGCAGAAACAGTGATGCTAGCAATTAATGTAATTAAAGCTGTTATGCCAGGATATTTAGAAAACTGCACCAGGTCCGGCTTGTTGCTGGACAGCTGCCATGTTCCTGCTGCTCCTCAGTTCTGACCAGGGCTATGGCTAGCTAGATGTACAGGCCCTGGCACCCATAAGATGCCAGTGTGGGGTTTGCTCTGCCAATCCCCCACACTGCATCCACAAAGCTCGGCTGAACCCCAACAATATCTGCCATCCTCACAGTACCCAGTAGAAATGAGACTCTTAAAGCTTAATGATTATCTAAAGGATTTATATATTTAGAAATGCTCAATCGACAAGATTCCCACACAATTAGAGTTGTTATTCACTATCTAACCCTTTGATAGAAGTTGCTATCCAGGACAGCTTTGACATATTCTTGGTTCTCCATGGCTGCTCCCTTTCTCTGCCCCTTCCTCTCTTTCTCCCCTTCCCTTCCTCTTTTTCTCTTCTTCCCTTCCTCTCATTTTCTCCCAGCTCAATCTCCTCTTCTACTACCTAATCCACAAGCTCCACTTCTAATACAATGTAGCAGAATAAAACTCTGAACCTCCTTCCAATAATTTAAATAGGATTAAAAGCATTAATCCAACGTTCCAAATGCCTATCTAAATCTTCTTGTATATTCAACATGTTAGTAACATTTTTTGCAAAATGATTAACAAAATCAGCTGTCTTAACCTCTTGTGACAAAGCAATTGCAGAAGCAGTGATGCTAGCAATTAATGTAATTAAAGCTGTTATGCCAAGAATAATCAAGCCCACTACCCTCTTGCTTCTGATTAATGCCTGACTCCCTTCTTCCATTACCTGCAAGCTGTTTTCAGATGACCAAGGTTCTTTGATACTCAGGGCAATAAAACAAAAGCAGGTTGATAGACCTCCATAACTGACATGCTGGATTTCATTGCATTAACACAATTAGAAAGTATACAATCAATGCAACTTACATTAAATATTGTAGAAGAAACAAAACTAATTTTAACTTGACAATTAAAAGAGATTTAACACATGTACTAACACTTGTTTGAAATCCAGATCCTACCCCAACTTTCTCTTGCTAACATAACATCATAGAGAACTTCAGCTAACTTCCAAATATGTCTCTGCAAAAGTCCAGAACCAGCCTTCCAAATGAAGACTATTTTCAATATTGGATTGATTTCTAGATCAGTCCATGATTGAGACCAAATAGCTGGTCACATTTAAGAAAAAAACAAGAGTAATTGTAACTTCTCTTTTTTATTCTCTGTTCCACAAGGTCTAAAAACTTGAGGCAAGGCAGCTTTTTCCATTAGGGGCATAGATAAGTAAAAGTGGGTCGGGAACATATGTCCAATACAGCTTTCCAGTCAATGTTGTCAGGGCACTCAGCGAGCTCACAGGTCAGCACCATTTATTTTCCAGGTATCAGCATGTCTCATACTTCACTCTGACAGCCACCATGTTCCTTTAGCATGCTGCAGAAAAAAAAAAACATGCCCTCTTCCCCATATTAAATACCTGATCAGGATCATGCCATATGCCAGTACATAGATCCTTCCCTTTCACCTATGCATGAGTATGCCTGGTTGCAGAGTGCCAGAGACACACAGCAGAAAATTCCTTGGCATCCAAATGTTTTTTTTTTATTATTTAAAATAAAAAGAACATTATTTAAATATATTTGTGGCTTATGGGGTTATACTTCCCCCTTTTTTATTTTATGAAGACATTGTTCTAAAGTTTCATGGATCCATTCCACAGTCCCTTGTCCTTGACAATTATAAGGAATCCCAGTAAATACGAGTAATATTAAATTGCTACCAAAAAGTTTCAAATGCTCAACTGCAATCTCTATTATCTGGCGTTTGTTTGTTTGTTTGTTTTACTTTTTGTTTTGTATTTTTTATTATTGGATACTTTATATACTTTTCAGATGTTATCCCCTTTCCCCATTCCCCCTGTCCCAGAAACGCCTTACCCCATCATTTCTCCTCCAATTTCTATGAGGGTGTGCCCCTACCCATTTACCCACTCCCACCTCCCCACCCTCGAATTCATCCTCACTGAGACATCCAGCCTTCAAGGGACCAAGACCATCTTCTCCCACTGAGGCCCTACAAGGCCATCCTCCACTACATACACAGCTGGAGCCATAGGTGTCTCCATGTGTTTTCCCAGGCTACCTGTTTAGACTCTGGGAGCTCTGGCTGGTTGGTATTGTCACTATCCCCATGGGGCAGCAAGCTCCGTCAACTCCTTCAGTCTTCTCTCTAACTCCTTTATTGGGGACCCTGTGATCAGTTAGATGATTAGCTGTGAGCATCTGCCTCTATATTTGTCAGGCTCTGGCAGAGCCTCTCAGGGTACAGGTATATCAGGCTTCTGTCAGCATGCACTTCCTGACATCCACAACAGTGTTTGCATATGGTGATTGCACCTGGGATAGATTCTGAGATGGCGCACTCTCTGGACGTTTCCACCTCCAGTCTCTGCTCCACAAATTTTCTCATATTTGCCTCTGTGAGTATTTTGTTACTCCTTCTAAAAAAGAACGAATCACCCACACTTTGGTCTTTAATCTTCTTGAGCTTCATGTGGTCTGTAAATTGTATCTTGGGTATTCCAAGCTTTTAGGCTAATATCTACTTATCAGTGAGTGCATATCATGTGTATTCTTTTGTGATTGGGTTACCTCAGGCTAATACTTTTTAGTTCTACCTATTTGCCTAAGAATTTCATGAATTCATTGTTTTTAATAGCTGAGTAGTACTCCGTGGTGTAAATGTACTACATTTTCTTTATCCATTCCTCTGTTGAAGGACATCTGGATTCTTTCCAACTTCTGGCTATTATAAATAAGGCTGTTATGAACATAGTGGAGCTTGTTATATATTGGAGAATTTTTTGGGTATATGCCCGGGAGTGGTATCACTGGATCCTCAAGTAATACTATGTCCAATATTCTGAGGAACCTCCAAATCGATTGTAGAGTGATTGTCTCATCTTACAATCCCACCAACAATGGAGGATTGTTCCTCTTTCTTCACATCCTTGCCAGCATCTGTTGTCATCTGAGTTTTTAGTCTTAACCATTCCTGAGTGGTGTGAGGTGGAATCACAGGGTTGTTCTGATTTGCATTTTCTTGATGACTGAAGATGTTGAACATTTGATTAGGTGCTTCTTGTCCATTCAATATTCCTCAGATGAAAATTCTGTTTTTAGCTCTGTACGCCATTTTTAATAGGGTTATTTGATTATCTGCACTCTAATTTCTTGAGTTCGTTGTACATTTTGGACATTTGCCCTCTATCAGATAGAAGATTGGTAAAGGTCTTTTCCCAATCTGTTGGTTGTTGTTTTGTCCTATTGATAGTGTCCTTTGCCTTACAGAAGCTTTGCAGTTTTATGGGGTCCTATTTATCAATTTTTGATCTTAGAGCATAAGTCATTGGTGTTCTCTTCAGAAACTTTCCCCTGTACCCAAGTATTCAAGGTTCTTCCCCACGTTTTCATGTATTAGTTTCAGTGTCTGGTTTTATGTGGGGGTCCTTAATACACTTGCATTTGAGTTTTGTACAAGGAGATAAGAATGTATCAATTTGTGTTTTTCTACATGCTGTCCTCCAGTTCAATCAGCACCATTTGTTGAAAATGCTATCTTTTTTCCACTAAATTGTTTTAGATCCTTTGTCAATGATCAAGTGACCATAGTTATGTGAGTTCATTCCTGGGTCTTCAATATTAGTCCATTGATCTTCTTGCCTATCTGTGTACCAATACCATGCTGTTTTTACCATTATTGCTCTGTAGTAGAGCTTGAGGTCAGAAATGGTGATTTCCCTAGAAGATCTTTTATTATTGAGAATACTTTTCACCATTCTGGGTGTTTTGTTATTCCAAATGAATTTGAGAATTATCTTTTCTAACTCTGTGAAGAATTGAATTGGAATTTTGATGAGTAGTGTATTGAAATTGTAAATTATTCTTGGCAAGATGGTCATTTTTACTACATAATCCTGCCAATCCATGAGCATGGGAGATCTTTCCATCTTCTGAGATCTTCTTCGATTTCTATCTTCAGGGACTTGAAGTTCTTCTCATGCAGATCTGTCACTTGCTTGGTTAAATTCACACCAAGGTATTTTTTATTATTTGTGACTATTGTGAAGGGTGTCATTTCCCTAATTTCTTTCTCAGCCTGCTTATCCTTTAAGTAGAGAAGGCTAGTGATTTGTTTGAGTTAATATTATATCCAGCCACTTTGCTGAACTGACGATGATTAAGGTAGTTGGCCAAGCATGACTACTAAATAGCTACTCATGTTCATTTGTTAAATAATAAGCATCTTGTGATGAGATCTGTTAAAACTAAGCAAACTTGCTGCTGCTAAGTTAAGTTTCTGTTCACTGGTTTTACTGAGGAATTCTTATACAAAACATATATCGTGCCTCTTCATCTTATTCCTAGCAATTTCTGTTTTATTGTCTTGTATACATGCTTTTTCAGGAAGGGTGTGGAATAGATAGTGCAGTTCAGTAGTACTGAGAAATTCAAAAGACACAATGTACAGCATGAGATCAATAGTAAGACTAGGTTATAACAAGAGATTTGTGCTACATAAGTAAATTATCAGGTCTTACCAGAGGAAAGGAGAGGAATAACATTGATATAGCCCTTGTGTTAATATACTCCATTGAACTAATTAATTTATTCCACTTCATTTATTTTGCAAGTGCCTTTCAAAATCATGATATACTTTAGGTGTGTACAATAAATTTTATTTTAAAAAAGAATTATTGCAAAATCATAGTAATATCCTTCAATGGTTTTTAGATGAAATCATACCATAGTACTCATTATGAACTATAAGTACATTTATACTTAACTGATTTATCCAAAAGTTAATATAAAATGTGTTTATCTAATATGTGTATAACATATATGCAATATCAAACGTCAGATATATGCATATTATTAAATACATTGTATCTCAACAAAGTTCATATTTTACTAATCATAAAAATGAGTTCTTTACCCACTAAGAATGGTATTAGTGAACTACCATTACTGAGTATACACGAGATATGAAAAAGATTTATTTCTTCATAAGCATGTCTTAAGGCACTGTTTCTTGTTCTTCTAAAGTTGCTTTTCTTCTAAGAAATGTATGGATCTATTTTTATAGTGAAACTTTCAAAAGAGTAAAGAATTATTTCATACTTTCCTAAACAAATTCATTATTAGCTTAGTAGCACAAAATTTATAAAAGGGAGTTTTCATCTTCAGAAAATATGTGATATTTTTCAAAATGCTATTTCATATGCTTGGACGTTTTCAAAATCATAATTTATACTTTTGTTCCTTAACTCCTCCGTAGTTTTTGCTTTTATTATGCTGTTTTACTTCTAATTCCCAACACAAATTTTCTGAACAGTACAATTGAGAGTTCAGTGAAGAATAAGAATATTTGAAATTTTATTATTTTCTGAGATTGAGAAATTTATTTACTTGTTTGTTATAAAAAGATATTTTATTCTGATACATTGAGTGGGAAATTATTGAGATATTTGAATTACATATTAATTATTGATAATTTAAATTTTCAACTTTCAAATTTCCAAGCTAAAACAAGCTAATTAGTCTCAATAGATACATTTAATTATTTATTTAGAGAAGAGATTATTTGGATAATAAAATAGAAAAACACAAGTAACCCTGCAGCCAGGAGACCTAGTGTCCAAACTAAGCTCAATACTGATCAGTCCTGTGATCCTGGGTACATTTCACAACCATTTCCCATATGACTATCTGAAAAAGGAGAAAGGGAGAAAATATGTGTTATTGATGTTTCTTTACCTAAATTTCTATTATATTACATTAGCCTTTTCTTGCTTCATATGTGATATTCTGATTTTAGTCCTAATTTATTTGGGCTTATGAGGATAATAGTCAGTCATGGCAGGAAGACTAGCAACTAAATAAAGACATGGTGGCAGGATCAGAGAGCTGAAAACTCATATCTCAACCAGAAACATGAAATAGCTTAACCAAACTCCAAGTAGGGTGAGAAAATATGATTTCAAAGCCGCCCCCATAACACACTTGCTTCAGTAAGACTGCATCACTCAAGCATCCTCAAATAGTACCACCATCTGGGAATCAAGGGCTCCAGCCTCTGGCATACATTTATTACAACTACCATAGCATATGCATATTTCCTTATAGTTAGTAAACATTTGCATTAGTCAACTGATTTTTCCTACTTTTTCTTCTCAAACCACTAAGCCTGGCATTATTATAACAATTCTATAATTGTAAAATTATTGTATATTACGCTTATATCAATTCTACATAGAATTTCATATGTAATTATATAATGGTAGAATTGGCTTCATGAAACTATGCTTTCACAGAGAATTGTGTAAACATCTCAATTTACCTGACAGTTTTCATGATACCAACAGGATAAATTTGTCAAAGAGTTTGTTCTTAAGTTAGTTTAGCTAGTATAAAACAATGCCTTACTGATCTAGTATCGGCAGAAAACAGGAGAAATATGCAATTGCTTTGCCACTGGATCAAAAAGCTAATATTGTTCAGATCAGGGAAATTCATGAAGGTAATGAGTTCCCATAACTGAGAATAAGTGTACCTTACTCTAACAAGCCCATTTCACCTCATGTTGCTATTAGAATGTGAACAAGAAAATGGACTGCAGGCAGGAATCTGACATTAGACTAGAACAAAGAAGAAATTTCAGGCAGGAATCTAAATCCTAAGCTAGAACAAAGAAGTAAGCTTCAGGCAAGAAAATAACTTTGGGCTAAGACAGGGAAGTAGGCTCAGATATTTTGGTCATCCTGATAAGCCCTTAGAAATAGTGATCACAGGGCTGATCACAGGACTGTGTTTATTGTCGTGCATGTTCTTTGACTATCTGGGTTTATTGTCATCTTTGTTCCTTGACTATTTGCATCTAATGTATTGCTAGTTCCCCAACCTAGAACTGATCTTAATACTTGAATGTAATTTAAACAGTATAAAAGCAAAAAAAGAAGGAAGAGGAATGGGATAGGGGATTAATAGATGGAGGGAATGAGAAAAAGGGATGGCATCTGAAATGTAAATACATAAAATATCAAATAAAAAATTCCAAACAAACAAACAAAAAAGAATGTGTTGTTTTCTTCTTTGCTAAGAATTTATGCACTTCAAGCCAAGTGTCAGGGAAGGCACTCTGGGCCCTGATAACTTTGTTTCTAATTTTAAGAGAGTTACCTGATAGAAAAATAGTGATAGATAGACATTGTCAATCAGAAATTGAGCATTTTTTTAAATAGTAAGAAGTGAAATTATAAGCACAAACACCCAAATTATGAACTCAGTACCCAGACTAGTAAAATGAATGATGGAGATACTCAAAACTGAAGTAATCACTTATATTTAATATCTAGTTTTTATCAAGCATAATATGTATCTAATGACAGAGTCAGTCCACTGTTCTCATGTAGATAGACCTAAGAGCAGTTATTTTACTCAAATGCTGGAGTCTTTTTCATTTAGAGAAACCATCCTTCAAGTTTTCAGCCACACCTGTTAAAGAAGGCAATCTTATTGAGGATCATACTTGTCTGCATGCTGCTTCCATGACTGGCTGATGAGTCACTAGAAGTGTCCAGAAAATCCTCATCACTTATCTGTTGGAACAATCTTTTCATGCATTGCTAAAACTGTACATTGATTAGTGCCTTGGGGCATGATAACTGCATTCTGTAAAAATGTTTCATTGACACAATGTAGTTTTTGTCTAGGTGCAGCTATTTGTAATCCTTTCAGGTTTTTCTTTATTATTTCCTTCTCAAGATGTTTTGAATCTCCCATAAGAAACCTATAAGAATACCTCCAACCTCTCTATGATAACTCTATATGTATTTTAAGAAGAGCACAAATATACAGATACATGTCAAGCCCAAGGATCCTAAGACCTAGATGATACATTGACAGATGGATGAAAAGACTCTATTTATTTTGTCTGTTTTGCCCTCTGTCCTAAGCTCTTTGTTGCCTACTAAATAAGCAAAGAGTCACAAACTAAATCCTAGGGATTCTTTTTGTTGACCTTAATGATATTATTTTCTGAAAGTTATAAGTCATAGGCCATTCTTATCATGGTAGCTGTTAACTTCATCGAACATCAGGTTTTAAATTTTCTCCCACCTATTTTTTTCCTTCTGGTTTCTGCTCTCAACACCTCACTGTCACTATACAGAATTCCAAGACACATATTTAATACTTAATGCAGTGTGATATAATCTCACATAGTTATGCTAATATCAGATAAAAAATGTTATGTTTTACATGTAAAAGTGGTACTGGCAAAGAAAAATTATAGGTACACAGAACATCACAGCTCAGTGATGGATTTTAGCTGGCCTGATTCAGATGTCTATGACCTTTTTAGTAAAGAAAATGTTCTCATGAACATAGTACCATTCGTATGCTTTACATCTATTTGTAGTTCCTAATATATAATAAACCAAAATAGACAAGGTACCATAACTTCACTTTATTTCTTCGTTTGGATTTAATTGGGTTCAATGCTATACACAAATAATATAGACAAATAATAATTGTCTGCCTGTGTATAAAAGCAAACATTAAATTTTTAGGATGTTTTAAAAAGTATTATTGATTTAACTTGTGTAAGACTTGCAATAGGTTTGACTGGGCCTGACTGAATTTACCACATGTCAATTGAATTAATGCACTACACAAGAAACTATGTGCTTTGAGAAGGCCTGGGAATCCCCTTTTGATTTGGGGATTGCCATTTACTCATGCCTAGAAGGAAAGACTGATGGCAGAGGTGGTTTGGGGTAGACAATGACCCCATTAATCATGATGATGTAGATATGGATTGTTCCTTGCAGTGACTCATTACAGAGTGCATCAAATAATAAACACTGACAGCTAGCTAGTAGTGAGTGAAGACTGACAGATGGTCAATAAATTCAGGACTGGCATATTTTTGTAAATTGATTGTAGGTTTGAAGGCTTGAAGCGCTTTCTGCCACAACTTTAAATCACTGAAGTTGTCTTCCAGATTAAGCAATTATAATTTAAATATGTAAAGTCCTAATCGTTTGAGAATGGAATATTTATCACTCTCTTACGCTACTGAAATTTCCCAATTATTTTTAATAGAAAAAAATCAATTTTAGAGCTTATGCAAAAACTCACAATGGCAAAATTGAAAATACTTTTCTTTCATATCTGTAAGATCTATAGTATATATACATTCATACATATATACATACATGCATATAGAAATACATAGACATAAAACCATCCATAAAATATTCATTCATTCAATCAAAATAATACTTAAAGCTAAAAGGAAATTAAATGCATATATGAAACATGTAGCAGTGATACAATGCATTTCAAAAGTCTAGATTTTTTGCCGTGTAAGATGCAGTTACTATTGTTGATGTAGTTACCTGTCTTATACCTTAAACTATATATTTTACGGGTGAAAAGATTTTTAAAGAGCATGTAAGTTCTGAGGTACTGGAGACTGTACTCAATAAGACAACAAACCTGTCTGCTCTGTCTATGGTTTTCAGACAGTCTGCACCAGTTGCTCTTCTTCCTTAGTTCTTCCTTTACAAAACAGAAAACAAATTATAAAAGAAATCTGTTTTTAAGCATAAAGAGAACTGGATCATTTAGCTCCTTTTAACATTGACAAGCTTATGCTGAACCTCAGTCTTGTGAGTAAATTCTCAGAGTATACTCCTTTTTCTCCCTGTAGAGTTGTGTGTGTACTCCAAAAATTCTGTGCTGTCTGTTTCCTTGGATGAAATTTTGCCCCCTAAAGCTGTATGTTCACATTCTAATTTGTATGACCAATAAATTTGTATTTATTTGGTGAATAGCTTCTTTGTAGGTATAATTACGTTTTAGATGAGGTCACACTGAATTCAGACTTTCCTAATTGAATGTAATTGGAGTGATTATATAGAGAGACAATACAAAATCATAGACATATAAGGAGAGAATGTTAAGCAATAACAGACACAGGGTTGTAAGCAGCCAGGAAGTAAGGAGAGTGAGTATGTCTGTACAGCATTACAAAGAATAGAAGAAGGATTCTCTCCCCTAGGCTTTATAGAACACAGTACTGCCAAAAACTTGATTTCAGACTTCTAACCTACAGAACTGTAAGACAATAAATTTCTGTTGTTTTAAGACACCCAGTTTGTTATACTCCATAACAACAGCCTTAAGAGATGGACATACTGTACTTCCTGCTGTGTGCTAGGACATTGGCTTGAACTTTCTCTCATTTCTGCTTTTTTCAGGTTAAAATGAAGTTCTAAAAGGAGTTTATGGGCTGTGGGAGAATGAAGAGTGGTGTTACCTCTGCCCATTTTGCTCCAGAGGCATTACTTTGACTTGTTCCTTTCTCAGGGAACATAGCTCATACCAGTTACCAGTCTTTGAAAACCACTTTGTCCCCTTTTCCTGTTAGTCTTGTGGGTGGCAGTAGCTTTCAGTCATTTTCATCTGTGTATCAGCTGTTGCCCAACAAATTATTGTGATGCCATAAAGTGAGACACGCTTCTAAAAGAACTTACATTTAAATTCAGTTACATTAAAAAATGATTTAGTTTGTAAAAATTATGTGAGAGCATGGAACTGGATTGGCACAAATATCAAACTGGAATCACTGAAAACAATGGTCAGCAAGACATATATTAGCCCTGGTCATAAAGAAAAGACAGAAGGAAGAGCTGAAGTAGTAATTCAAGATGCTATGTCCAAGAAAGAAAAAAGAAAGGAAAGAATGAAGGGAGATAGGAAAAGAGGAAGGAAGGAAAGAAGGAAGGAATGAAGGAAAGAAGGAAGGAAGGAAGGAAAGAAGGAAGGAAGGAAGGAAGGAAGGAAGGAAGGAAGGAAGGAAGGAAGACTGTAAGCAAGAAAAGAGGAAAGAAGAACATAACATAGAAGCCCGAAAACTAGAGCTCTGGGAAGTATCTACAATACAGCTCTGAGTATCACAATCAAAGAAGCCTATTTGCTTTGAAGCAAGGCTTAACATATCAAGTTACAGACACACAAAGTCACTGAAGGAGAAGCAGAGAATATTAATAAATTTTTCACTTCTTAATGAAAAAAATCAGTATGTTCAACCTACTTTTTCCTTTTTGTTTTTTGAGTCATAATATCAGATGTGTGTGTGCGTGTGTGTGTGTGTGTGTGTGTATTAAGGAAAGAATATCAAGCCTGAATCAGTCAGCTTTTTTTTCTGCAAAAGAAATAGCAATGGACCATATGATACAGAAAAAAATAGTATTCATAATTTTAATTTCCCCATTAGTAAAGCAAAACAAGAAGGTATGCCTCATCTTCATCACAGGAGATGATAATCAAACAAGGAAATACATTTTAAAGTACCTTGAAAAGTGTCATCCCATACCATTAAAATATTTTTCAAAACTCAATCATATGATATATATGACATTAACAGGAAAGCATCCTTTATAGGCATATGTAAATATTGTCATTAAAATTTCAGAAGCATAATATTTTCTTTACTTACCTTATGCTTGAACTATTTTTGTAACTATTGACATATAATATATGAAAATATATCAGTTTAATGCTACCTGAATGTTTTTGTAAGATGTGACTCAAAGATTCTTGTCTTTTCAGTATTGTGAAAAATGAGGATAATATTTCTGACACATTTTATTTAACCATAAATGTTACTTTCCAGGGAAGAGTATGGTAAGGGAAACATCCCTAAAGATAAGCAACTTCAACAACTACGGTATGAATTGTTTCCAAGTATCGAGGACAAAAGATGACAAGAAAGAAAGATAGTGATCTTTTGTCTTGCCATACTAATACATATGACTACAAAAGATGAAAGGCAGAAAGAAATTAGGAAACTTGGGAGTACAGCCCTCTGATGGATTTGGGAGACTATAAGGCACTCAACCTCCTAAGCTTAAACTGCACAAAATGATAGTATAGTGTATACAAACCAAAATTTTAAAAAAAGAAGAAGAAGTCAGGGAATTAATGTCATTGAAACAACTTGGATTCCATGGAATATGATATTTACAGTGGAAATTCTGAGAGTAACTGAGAGGTGAGACCTAGGCTGTCCCCTAAAAGGCATGTTAGTAAAGGGTATGAAGGACTGATGTCTTAGATAACAAGCCTAAGCTGAGCAAAGATTGGACGTAGTTGAGACCGCATAAGATTCACAAAACCAAGATAAGCTCAAAAGGTTGATTATTGCAGGAGGTAATACCGGTGTCATCAGACTTCTCAGTGCTGCGGGAAACAATGTCAGTATGAACAGTTAGTGTGGAGAGCAACACACCTGTTCAAAGGTGAGTATGGAATCCAAAGGGTAGCACTGTGTCTCAGGCTTAGATTTTAGTTACACACACAGAGGGTAGGGACAAAGCAATGCCCCCTTCCTCTTTACATGAGATCTCAGAAATTAGCACAGAAAAGAAGAGAGTCTCTGAAACAAACGCCTTTATAAAGCCTTCACATGTATCTCAAGTGAGAATAGCTAAGGCTAGAAGAGGTGAAAACACATTTTTGGGTCATCTATAATTCCAGGAATAGAGGTTATAAGAAAGTTCAAATCAGTTACACAGAAATGTTTGCACTTCTGAGCATAGTATATGAATTTCTAGTCTTCCCACATTTTTATACCTGTTTCGCATATCTTAAAAGAAATATCACATTTCAGGACCACGAAGAATTAAACCGTTGAACAGGAACAAACATAATTTGCATAAATTTCCATCTTACTCTCAAACAACAGATTCTGAAATTAATTTATATGTGTAACATGGTACATTATATGTGACAAGCACTGTGAGCCCCAAGGCAAGCTTCCTTAGACAAAATTATCTTCCTCTTTTGGATAAGATGTGAACCTTGAAACCAAAGGCAAGAAAAGTATAGCCAGAATGACTTATTTTCCAGCTTACTGGTTTTTGAGTACAGTGAGTCATTTATAAGTTCGTTTAAGCAGAAATTTTGAACAGAAATTTTAAGCCGGCCTTGAGAAATTCAGATTAGGACTACAGACATGAATAGTGAATAATTAGGAATGTCATATAACTTTTTTCTTTGCTCCATCCCAGATTTATTTTTAGGACCTATGTGAATATTAGAAAGGCTTAAAACACTTAGTATATTATTGAGAATGTAAATCACCTATTGAAAAGCAAAGAGAGAATGAAAATGTCAAGTTGTTATCAAAAGTAGTAGCCGCAACACTGAGATATTTCAAACTATGCATATTTGTCTTCAGAGGCCATTTGAAGAGAGCAGAAGCACATAACATTATTTTATTTTGAAAGAAATTTGAGTTTAAGTTGTTAGCCAGTATATATAATACAAGGATGTATGATGTTCTCCCCATGTCAAACTCTTCTTGTATACCCCTTTACAAATTTATTGTCTCTTATTTGAAATTGTTACACCCGCACACACTTATATACATATGCAAATATATATGCAAATGCGTATACAACCTCCATAGTCCACTTAGCATTACACATGTGTATACATATCCAGGGCTGACCACTGGAGATTGGATGACATGTGCTGGGGCTCATCCCTGAGGATACTGATTTTTCCATCTCTCATAAGCCATTGGCCACTGTAGCTACTTTCACAAAGCCTATCAGTTTACTCAACTAAAAGCAAGACAGGAAATATTGCTACACCAGCAACTGTCTGTCTCTCCACATGTTTTCCCAAGGTCCAAGTGTAATTACTGTGTTTTCAAAAGTGCACTGGCATGAAAGTGTTAGATGTGACAGGCAAAAATATTTCGACCGAGAAAGGCAATGTTTTAGTTCTAAAATAGGGTGTGTATTTCAATTTCCTACAGCAAGCAAATGGTACAGCATGACTTTCTACCCAGCCAGCATGACTACTCACAACCTCCTTGTAATAAATATATAATGAATGTCATTTGATCCATCTATTTCCCCCTGAGAGTTTCTGATGCATTTTGCACATGCTGTTAGGGGCAGTATCTCTGAAGTCTGTGACATAATTGTTTTCTTTATTTTCACTTGAAGAGAAATTTATTAAATAAAGCCAAAGTTTAACTATTGGTATTAAATTCTAGTAGATTTTTGTTATGATGAATGAGGAGTGGCTAGAATTTCAATCAGAGTTTATTTAAAAAGCCATTCATATTTGTTTCTACAGTGTATAAAATTCCCAAAGAAAGAGGACTTGAATTTCAACAATAAGTAAAACCTTACAGAATTGTTGCCAGCTATGAACATACTTTCAAAGTACAAGTGGATATTTCATATGGCTAAATGGGATAGAAATTCTTGACCAAAAAAAAAATTAATGTTTGTCCAGGAATGGTGGCATGTGATTATTATCAACACAGTAATGGGAAGGAGAAGGGAGATGATGAGGATCAGTCTTGGCTCTACAGGGTGTTCAAGACCAGCCTGAGATCCTAAGACTCTGTCTCAAAGAACACAAGAGCAAACCCATAAACAAGATTACTTTACTCCATTTTCTTGTCTTTGTAGCTACACCTGCCCTTCTTAAACCCACACTGCTTGAGAAGTAAACAAATACTTTAGAAGTAAATTTCCCATAGCTTTGGGATAAGGTCTACCCTAGCTGGGTAATTTAAATATTTTAATTTTTTCTGAAAATTCATGTATGGTAAGTCACATTCACACTCTGAAATTTATAGTCTCTGAGTGGTAATAATTCCTGCTTCTGCCACTGACTTAGAGCTTAATTTTTTTTTAAATATCATGAAATTTAACACTGCTGCTTCTGGCATAAAGTTAATCCCCTCAGTTATTTTCTCTTCCAGGCTTCCTGTTGCAGGCCTTCACTGATTAAAGAATTGGGATGTCTGCACTTTCTCACACCTAAGTACTTCAGACTGACTACCAAAGAAACCTACAAGTAGAGAATGTCAACTGTAAGGAATGAGAATGTACTTGTTGACTCTCTTGAATGCCATGCTCCACTATACAACAGTAGAAACATAGATAGCAAGGTATCCCTATATTTTTCCACTACATTTTGTTTAATCCAGAGAATTATTTTCTGCTCAGAAATGTCCAGCTCCAATAAGAGTATTTAGAGTTTCTAGAGGTCATGAGCCTATTAAAGCTCCAGCAGGTTTTAGGATTGAAGGGATAAAATAAAATATAAAATAGAAAGAAAGAGATAAAAACAACAGAAAAACAACAAGAACAACAACAACAAAAAAAAAAGCAAAGAGAAAATGTTTATATTGGCTTTCATATTCCTAAGAAACTTACTTAATTTCTGGTATTTCTTGATATTTCCTATGGATGTCTATAAATATTTCAAAGCTATTTCTTTTCAGTTCTAAATTTATTTAATAGGATTATTTTTAGCTGCATAAAAGTTTATAAAATATAATTCCTGGTAAACCTGTTATGCTTTGTGTTATTGTCACAACTATTGGAATACAGTTTAGACATTCTGGCCACAATCAGATTCTTCTCTTGTAATAAATTTATCTTAATTCCCTGATGAAATTCATGTTTATTATTCTTATTCATTTTCAACCAGGTATGATGTGTATTTTGACTGACTTATGTAATAGAATTTTGAGATCTGGTATTTAGGAAAGCATCAAGTATGGAAACCTTTTTACAACTCTAAAGTTATAATATTTTGTTTCTATTATATTTCAGTAACTATTGGAAAACAAAGGTCTAAAGGAGCTGTTCTCCAATTTGAATGGGCACCACATCTACGTTCTATGATTATTGAAGCTTTTGTACTGAATTCTTCCTTTTTCTTATTTGGTGAGACTTGAGTGGCATGTAAGCATTTGCCTTTGAGACAAATCCCTAGAAGATTCTGATGAACCTGTGAGCATCTTACTCTAGGAATCACTGTGCTAAAGAATCACTTTATTCTGTGAACACACACACACACAAAATCAGAAACCATGAAATAAGTAAAGACGACTATCCAATAAGATAAACTGACTTTCCTATCTCCTTGTTCATGTCAATGATATTTTTTTCAAACATTGCTAAAAACTGATTCAGACCATAGCAAGTAGGCACACAGCCTGGGATTCTTAGATCTGTGACATGCTTAGCAAGAGAAGTGCTGGCAGGATATCAACATTAGATCATTGTACCATACGCTGTATTTCCTCCAGCACACAATAGATAGCAGTCCAGCTAACTCAATAAAAACAGTATTAACGCTGTTACATTACCAGACAATCACATTCCCATTAGTATCAGCCTCTGAAAGGTATTCCCATGTTGGAAGTTAGCCAGACTCCTTCAGACAATCTCAACTTACAGCACAATGTAATTTGGAGAAGGCCATATGGCAATAAATATGGTTATGAAATACTGCACAAGTCTTTGCTCATTCTCCTTTATTACAGAGAGAAGTGAGCATCTAGAGACTGACTTAAGAATATATAATATACAAGAAGAAAATAATATATATGTGTGTGTGTGTACATAATGTATTAGCATAGTCTTTGGCCTTAGAGCACAGAAAAATAAACATGCTTTCTGAAATAGAGTAAACAAGTATTTCTTCACTTGAGTCACTTTTAGTACACAAATACGTGCCGATGTTCAGGAAGACATAATAAGCAGAAGAAAGAAATGAAGGAGATTTCTCATATGGTACAACTGCCTGCATTTTCCCCCCTGAAAATAACTGCTTGCCTCATTTTTTGTACTTTGTGAAATAAGAGAACTAATGCTGACTATGTTAAGGAACTATTTAAGGCTTTATAGAATCTTCAGCGAGGGATATTCCTATTTTTTTCCTCTGTCGAGTACCTCATCTGTAAGGTAATAGTAGACTTCTCACAATAAGAACTAGCTTTTTGTCTTCAATGATTCAGCATCAGCCTTCCAGTACAACCACCTGCTCAGACAATCGACACCACTTTCTATGACTTCACAGTAAATGAAGCTCACTCCACTAACCTAAGAGTACTGTCAATCTAGAATCTCAATATCAAAGTGTGAATTGCACATTTTATGATCAGCCAGCTGCACTTAGAAGAAAGCCATTTTCTCATCTTTTAATATCAGAGTCCACTCTGTCTTTCCACCAATGATAGAAACCTATCACTTTGTATATTATACACAACATTACTGACAAAGCAGAATAAATTGGTCACTGTTTCTATTGAAAGAAACTAAGTTGTTATCTCTTTCAGAAAAAAATTCCAGAACATAACATAATGTGTATTTTTTTAAGTGTCTTGACAAAGGTGTGGCTAAGGAATACAAAATTAACAGGTATGTATCCCATGCTACCACCTCAAGTTACTTCTTCCAAGTATTTATCTTTATTATGCCACAGATTTTACTACTATGTTAATAGCAGATGTTGCATTCTTCTGCTGAAGGGATGGTGGAGAATCTTCGCCTCCATCTTGTCAACAGTTAAAAGACCCTACGGTTTTACTTCACAATCTACCATTTACTTACACTTGCCTTTGTCAATATGAGGGATCTCAGTTCCTCAAAGATGGAATACTCCTATTGACCCAAAGGCAGCATTAAGTTAGAAGGGGTGTTTAAATTTGAATTCTCTCTGGCTAAATAAGTTTTTAAATGTCCATCCTATTCCAACATCCTCAATAATGGGACTTAAACCGAAGCTAGATCATTTACCAAGTGGTTAATACTACTTTTTTTTCACCATCTTAAATACAAAAATGGACATGCCCTTACATCATTAATCAAAAATTCTAACTCAAAATTTCCTGAAGTAAGGTTTCCATCTGTACTGTAACTCAGATACTGTTTCGTTCCTTTTATAACAGGGACTTCGGAATGGTTCTGTTTAGATCTAAATGAAGGCTCAGTTGAGCAGGTTTTTCAATACTGCATAGAATAGTAGTTGAAATGGGCTGGGTTTTGTTACAGTAATTCTGATATAACCAAATGAAAGCCCAATGTAAATATAGAAGTCATAGAATTTGAAATCCATTCCTTATTATTTAAGGAAGGTTTTTATTTATTTGATCTTTAGTCGTGATTATAAAATAAGAAAGTTAAGGATAAACTGCCCTTTTATACTGTTAAAGCCTTCAAAAAGGGTAATGTATTTTAAATGTGTTTTAAGTATAAAGACTCTGTATAAATAGATTTTTCTGCCTTCTTCTACCTGTGGTCATAGACTGCCTACATAGGCAACCTATATGTTTCTTTAACTTCTTTTAAAGATTCTGTGACAGCTAATCTATGCCTACCACACATCTGTAGCAGCATATTTTCACTGCAAGTTGGGAGGAGCTAAGGTGGGAGAAGTAAGGAGAGGAAGAAGAGGAGTAAGGAGAGGAAGAGGGGAAGGAAGAGGAGGAGCTAGGAAGGAGGAAGAGATGTAGGAGCAATGGAGAACCATGCATGTATAGGGAGCAACCCTGAGTAACAACTTATATCTAGGTTAGTTAATTGGTTAACACTTCTAATTGGGTGAGCATCTTGTTATTTGAGCATTACCAAATATATAAAGCAACTGGTTAATCTTTAAACATTAGAGTCTCATTTTCTACCGGGTACCTCATGAATGGCAGGATGGTCTGGGCTCACCCTAGTCTTGAGGAGACAGCATGGAAGATTAGCAGAGCCATCTCCCACACTGGCGTCTCGTGGGTGGCAGGACAGGTGTCTCTGGCAGCCTGAGCAAGCAACTTGAGCCGGTGGCCTGAGCCATAGCAGCAGCAACATGCTGCTGCTCCTGACTTCAGGCCTAGCCGGGAACATTACGGCTCTGTAACTACAAGCCAGATCGGTTGCTGCCATTTTAAATAGTTACTTCAACACACATCTCTGTCTTTGTTTTCTGGATTTTATGACTAGACCAATCAAAGCAGAATTCACTACCTTTGGCTCTAATATGCCAGTTCTCTTACATTCTTCTTTGGGATATGAGAAGCAACATCACTTACTATTGGGCATTGTCTTTACCTATCAGAGTTATCTAACTAGTTCGTTGCTAATTCTTTCATGAGTATTACAGTGTTACATAGTTCGTCTCATGAACTACTGATGTTACTGCTGAGATCCAAGCCTTCTCTTCTCAACTAAGGAAAAGAGTTTAAATTAATTTTCTGTGGCCATGACAAAGTATGTGAAAGAGGCAACTTGAGACAGGAAGAGCTTATTAGGGCTCTCAGATTTAGAGCATCATCATTCCATTGCAGGGAAGGTACAGTGAACAGAGCAGCTCTTCTCTGCTCTTGTCATACTGGGAGGAACATTTGTCAACTCTTCCTCACAATATGGCTGACCAGGAAACCGAGAGAGTACCCAGAACCTTCACAGGATCTTTCCTAGTGACTTAGTTTCACCAGCAATATTAAGTGATACATTTTTTAAGTGCAATAAAAATTTGTTTAAACATGTTTAGGCATATGATGCTTATCATACTCTTCAAATTTTTAGTTCTTTTCCTTCCATTGATATTATAAAGGATGGCAAGCTATTTTTGGTTATTAGATAGGGGAAAAGCACAAGTTTTTATATGAAAGTTTTTTCAAAGTAATTTTTGTTGCATAAAATGATATTAAGAGTTAGAGGAAGGACTGAAGGAGCTGAAGGGGATTACAACTTCATAGGAAGAACAATAATGTTAACTAACCCGGATACCTCGGAGCTCCCAGAATCTAAGCCAAAAACCAAGGAGTATACATGCCATAGCCTCCAGCACATGTGTATCAGAGGACTGCCATGTATAGGCTCAGTGGAAGAGGATGCATTTAATCCTGTAGAAACTTGATGAACCAGGGCAGAGTGAAGCTGGTGGAAGTTAGGTGGGGATGGGTGGCTGGGTGGAGGAGCACCCTCTCAGAGGCGGGGGTATGGGGTATGGCATGAAGAACTAGGGGAGGGGGGACCTGGAATTGGGGCAACATTTGGAATGTAAATAAATAAAATAATTTAATAAATGTTTTTTAAAAAAGAAAGAAAGTTTAAAAAAGTAATCCAAATAGTATAGAAAAGTATTCAATGCATACAAATGTCACAGCTAGACAAGAGCAAGACAGTGAGGCTTAATTAAAATTCTCCACTACTTAAATTGTAATTATCATAAGGAACTTGAGGCTAAAGTTCAAATTTACTTGTTACTTTCTGGCCATAGACTTCTGATTGTTCCTCTTCCTTCATCTGGTTATCATGCCCGCCTCCTTCTAACATTCTTCTGGGATACTCTGACCCCTCTCAGGAAACATGACTGTGCTGATCTTCTGAATCACATAACGAAGTTTGTTCTCTAATGACTCCGTGGAAATGAGGACAAGGGTAAGGATGCTTGCTCTCAAGCCTGACACCTGGAGTTTGATACTGAGAACCCACATGCATGCTGTGACACACTTATATGAATGAACACACACATACACAGAGAGAGACAGAGACAGAGAGACAGAGACAGAGAGAGGAGGGGAGGGAAGGGCAGGAATGGAGAAAAGGAAGAAACGAAAAGGAAAGGAAAGAGAAGAGAAAAAGAAAAAAAGAAAAGAAATAGGTTCTGTCTTTGGAAAATCTTTTTCATCCTTCAGAAAGAAAAGGCATGGGGAGCAATAAAGAAATTAATTTCCAATCATTACATGTTCAGGACTCTGCTTTCAGATATAACACTAAACCATTTTGAAAATAAAATGATAACAGAGAATGTGCTGAAACCCTTACAATGGTATCTTTTAAGGGAAGTGCAGTGAATGGATTTAGGTGAAACTCCTTCCAAATGTTCCCCAAGCAGCCCTGTCTTCTGAACTATTATATTCCCTGCTGAAACTTCTCCACTTATTGAAAGAGCCTCCTAACCTATTTTCTGGTTAATAATGGAATCCTTCTGAGGTGTTCTTTTAATGGTTTCCATGTCACGATATGGAGAGGAGAGGGAGTCTAACTGAAAAGTAGTCAGATCTGAACGTCTGAGCTACAACTATGGTCATTCGAGCAAGCCGTGGAAAGCAAGGTAAACAAATCTGACCCCAGGAGCGAAATCAGAGCATTATAATTATAATTATAATTAAATATGGAATCTTTCTATTAACAATTTGTACAACAAGATTTTATTTATTAATAATTAAGTGGTAAACATTCTTAGACTACATTCCAGCAATAGACAATGTTAGCCCCTTTTATGTCAGGGCATTTTACATGCAAATACATGTAACATTTTCAATATATTCCCATGTAAAGTTCACATTAAGTGAGATTTTAGGGCTCTGTAACAATATTGGTAGTTGAGCCCTGATGTTTCTATGCTATACAGATTCGTAAAAGTGAATGTTCTAAAGTTTAACTTGCAATCTCTTGGTGTTATCTTTCAGAATGATATGGGATGGGGCGGGGCAGACATAGAGAGGTTAATTAGAAAATCTCCTTAGAAGGAAATAGCTTTTGCTCTTAATTTTAAAATTAAATAATTTTGCAGAGTGAGGAAAAAAAAAGCATCAACTAAAATTACCAGATGTTCTTGTTTAATGACACTGGTATCATAACCCTTAAGCACACACATATTCTTTTAGCTCGAATAAACAACATGACATTACACAGGAGTGTAAATCACTTGTAAGAAAATAATGTACACAGATTAACAAATCTCCAAGAAAACATGTCCTACTCATGGACAAAGCAGTTCTATTCTGAGATCTACTTTTGCTTCCTGCCCTTTTCTTAAGAAAAAAAATCTGAGATTTAATCTTAAATATTTTGTTAAAATTCGTACATATCCTTTGAATAATGGTAAATAAATATGTGTGATTCTTAATTTTGCTGAACACTTAGAGTGTTCACAATTATGTTAGAATTCCCACTAACTATCCATAAACACATACAACTTGTATTACATCTTCCTGTGTGTTATTCTCTACTTACTACATCTAAATTAGTCAAGATAACACTACCCTCTTTTTCTTCACTTCTATTCCTTTCATTTTCTCTATTACTCCTTTACCCTTAGTTTGCTTTACTTATTTGCTTATCTGTCTTCCACCTCCCAGAAATGTATAAACAATAAAGACAAGATCGTGGCATTTACTGAGTCTTGTTTACGGGACCCTACTGTGTGCCTGATGCTATAGTATCACACTCGATGATTTTAATCTTTTATTACAAATTCATATATATATATACAATGGACATGAGAATTTTCTCTAAGAAATCAAATTCTTTTTAATAATTATTAGCGTACATTTGAATGTACAAAGCCCAGTCCTAGAGTTCTTTTTATCTTGAGTATTTTTCTTTATGGAGATACCTTTGGGATGCCTGAAACAAAATGCCTGGAATAGGCAGGCTTTAATAACAGCTGCAGCTGTCCAGAAGCAGCTCCCCCCTGACCACTGTTGGACGAACACGTGCACTGCCATGCAGGGAAGGCTGCTTCCGGAACGTCCACTATAATCAGCACAGAAGTAGGGAGATCTGCTAACATCAGGCTTCCTTATAGCAACCCTTTCATAAGAAACTCCAAGAGAGATGTGGAGAAAGAGAGAAACAAAAAGCGTGAAGAGAGAGAGAGAGAGAGAGAGAGAGAGAGAGAGAGAGAGAGAGAGAGAGAGAGAGAGAG
>NW_021620995.1:2724482-2745225 GCF_004785775.1 Grammomys surdaster
GAGAGAGAGAGAGAGAGAGAGAGAGAGAGAGAGAGAGAGAGAGAGAGGAAAGAAAGTGGGGGGAAATGGGGCGTGGCAGCTTTTCAGCATGCAATCAATTGCCAAGGTTACTTTGGCACAGAGAAAAAAGAAAAAGGGCAGACTGTGTCTGCCTGAAGCTTTTGTACTTCTTCCCAGACTGCAGGGGAAATGATGGGATTAAATAAAAAGTGCCAGTGAAAACAGACAGGAAATCTTCCCAATAGTTTTGCTGCTCTGAAGGATGAGCAGCTTGAAGTGCTGACCTCCCTGCCTCTCTCAGTGCGGTCAAGAAACTGACTGTCACTCCTACAATTATGATTAATGTTGCTCCCACTGGTGACATATTGATAGCCAGAGTCTCTGGAGTACAGAGAGACTCAGTTGTCTTGGGGTGTGTTTAGTCACAGCTCTGGCAAAATATCTGTTTGCTAGAGGTCCAGGCTTAGCTTTCAACAGGCATCCTCTTGATTCTTTGTGAGACATCCTATCATGGAAGAACAGAAAGCCTGCTACAAAGAATGACGGCTAAGAAGGATAAAACATTAAATTAATTTTGAAAAAGCTTTTGTACTGAACTGAAAAATGCAGCATAATGAATAATTAAACAATTAATAATGTAATCCTCTTAAAAGCACAGAACCACTGTGTGAGAGATTAAGTGTTTAGTTTCCAGCATAATGCAAATGGTAAGATGAGCCTTTCTTCCCCTCACTTTTCAGGGGAACGGATTGAAAGCTCATTTCCGGGTTTTAATTAAATACTATTAAATTTGCAATAATAAGCAGAGAGCAACACTGTTGTAATGTGGAGGGATTACTAAATACAAAGGTAACTACACAATGGCAAGACCCCTAACGTTTCTTGGTTCTGTTTTAAATTTTAAAATTAAGGGGCAACTCTATTTCTAAGCCATCTGGTGTACATCTCCAAATGATAGGTTAAATATCAATTTTTAGCAATAAAAAGCAATTAGACTAAAGTATGATGGTGGTGATCTACTTTAAAAAGAACTAGAAAGACCATGTTGAATAATTGCAGAATTTAAAAATAAAGCAGTTGAGGCTCATTTCCAAGTCTGTGAGTTCACATGCCCTGGGTTGCTTCCTATGTTTCTGGTCCCAGGCCTAATTTCCCTACTGAATAGGTCTTAAGACCAACTAGAGATGCTGGAGAGATGGCTCAGCGGTTAAGAGCACAGACTGCTCTTCCAGAAGTTGTGAGCTCAATTCCCAGTATATTCTATACTGTATTTTGGGGGCTGGTGAGATGCCTCAATGGTTAAGAGCACTGACTGCTCTTCAAGAGGTCATGAGTTCAATCACAACAACCACATGGAGGCTCACAAACATCCATCATGAAATCTGATGCCCTCATATGGGTGTCTGAAGACAGCTACCATGTACTTTCGGCAGGAGCAAGCCAGGCCTGGAGCGCGAGGGGCTGAAGCACGAGGGAGAAGGGAAAGGGAGATAGAAAAGACCAACTAGGAAGCTGTTAGTTACCACAAAGGTCTAGGTACTACTACTGTACCTTAGGAATCTTGTACCAAGCTGGGGCAAAATTATTGGTTGCTTCTTTTTTTTTTGGATGTTTGCATGGCATCTTCTGATCCATGAAAATTAATTCTCTGGGTGAGTGCTTTCTGACCAGTTCTAGAACAAGAGTCTCTGGAACTGTGTTTGTAGTGCTTGGTGTCTTTAGCAATAGGGCCTTACTTTCCACTTCTAGAAGGCAACAAAGAGTAATAAAATAGCCTGTAATGCTTTGGGATTCTCTACCTGATGAACAACATAGGCGAAGGCATCTCATGAAAATTTCACTTAATTTTACAAGTATTAAATGTATTTTTGGTAGAGAGTTACTAGTATGAGTCCTAGTGACTTTTCAGACATCCTCACTGTTATTCTCCACCCTCCTCAGTCCTGCTTCTTCTATATTTATCTTCCACCTGTCCCTAGTTAGAGCCACCTCCCATTTTTCCCACTTTACCCATTTCACCCATCAGTTGACTGAAATCCTTGTATTCTCCTCTTCAGTGGTCTCCCACCCTGGTGATGATACCTGGTTTCCACAATTACCCTAGAATATGCACTAATATCTGGACATGTGGAGCTCAGAGCCTCTACTGAGAGAGATCATAAGACATTGCTCTTTTGGAATCTGGTGATGTCTTCTAGGCCCATCCGTTGATCTGCAAGTCTCATGATTTAGTTCATAATTCCTAACAACATAAACATGTGTCTTCATATGGACAAATTAGTATCGTCCCTACCCCATATCAAAGAGCCACTTTTCTTCACAACAGATTGAGATCATAACAAATACCAGAACCATTCAAAATGGCAGATTGTGGAGCTCAAACCCAATAGCTACATCTACAGTACAACTTCCACACCCAAGGTTTAGGGATCATTGTAGAAGTGGGAGCAGAAAGATTGTGAGAACCAGAGCAGTAGCGATAATGTTGAGAGATTGTGTTTCCTGGGAATTTAAGAAGCTACACCCATGAGGTATCAACTGCTAAATAAGGACATTCTAATGTGTATGGGTGAAAGCCCCTGAGGCCTCAAATCTACACAAAGAACTATAGGAAATAAGGAATGCTGGGAGCAGGAGAAATACTCTTGTCCATTAGAACACACACAGTGGTTACACAATATCAACCCCAAGTCAACTGGTCAGCTCTGTTAGCATACATAAAACTAACATTGAACAGACTCAACAGAGGTACTTATATATGTAGGAGTGTGTGTGTGTGTGTGTGTGTGTGTGTGTGTGTGTGTGTGTAATAACAATTAATGAAATGAGGAAGCCCTGAATTGGAAGAAAAAAAAAGGAGTATTTATACTCAGGCAGAATGTGTACTCAGAAAAGGGAAGGGGGAATATTGTAATTATATCATAATCATAAATTTTAAAAAGAAGTAATTAAATTTTTAAAAGATGGTGTTTTAAGTTGAAAATGCTGCTGAGACACTGGCCCAATCTCTATGTGGCACATGTCTCCATTTCCCATAGATAACTTCTATATGAAATTTGTCCTGGAATCAGTTTAAACTTCAAACAAAAGAGAATTTTTAAACTAAAACTATTTTGTCTAACACAGTGGAATATAACCTCAACTTAATCTTATGCAGTCTTAAGAATAAAGTTCTGTGTATGGAAGACCCCAACAAAACCATTCCTAAGACATTCCCATTGTTGAGATTCCAGCATATTGCCTAGATCTAAGTTTCCCTGAAGTATGAAACTCAGTACGGTGGCTGCCATCCCTCCCCTTTTGACTCTAACTCCAGAGCGTCAACTTTGACACTTGTCCTTTGGTTGCTTCTTATTCCAGGCAATGGGCTCTACATGGTATTTGCATAGAATTCATCAAATGAAATTGCCCCTGCTTTCTATTGACATGGATGGCCTCTCACTCTCTCTGTGTGTGTGTGTGTGTGTGTGTGTGTGTGTGTGTGTGTACATATGTATGTGGCTCTGTGTGTGTCACACATGTCTGGGTAGCATTCCTGTGTGCATACATGGGTGAAGATCCAGGTCCTGTGTAGTCAATACATAGTGTCTTCATCCACTACTTCACCCTTATTCTTTCTTTCCTTCTTCCTTCTCTTTTTTGAGACTGAGACTTTCGCTGAACCTAGAGTTGAATAGACTGGCTACCCAGCAAGCCCCTGAGATCTACCAATTGCAGCAATTCTGTAGTAGTCATGTGTCGCTACAACTTGGCTTTTATTTAAGAGCTGGGGATCCATATTTGGTTCTCATGCTTGGATACCTGAGCAATCTCTCCAGAGCACTTCTTACTGATGGTTTTACATCCCAACATCCTTTTCTTCTCATATCTGTAGAAGAGGTTAACGGCTAGTTCCTTGCGGATCATGCTATTTTTTCCTGGCTGGCTGCAGTATCCTAAGCCACATGGAGCTCCAAGCTAAAGGATGATGTCAGGGATGTTTCTAAAGGATGAGTTTTTGCAATCATTTAAGAAGCAAATGTGAGAGCAGGAAAAGATAAAGTAAAAAACAATATAGGATTTTTTTTCTATCATGAAAGGCTATCTTGCAGTCTTAGAGCAAGTTTTAATTGTCCTTTCAGGGAGAGTAGCCACTCAGTTGACACTGTACTTGGGAGACAAGACAGTTTAGAAATAAAAAGCAATATTTCAATGTACACATGTATCCACAAGATAAAATGACAACTGAAATATTTAAACTAGTACAAAATAAATGGAGAAAGTCATATCAGATCAGACACTCAGCTAATTTTAACATGACTAAGGTAAAATTCGTTTTAAGATCAGAGCTTTGTTAATTGGTGTTACTCAGTTTATCAATAATAATTAAGAACTTTAAAACATTACATCATGCACACTCAAAGCCCAGATTATAATATTGAAATCCTCTATGTCCCCCTAACATTTCAATGTTGTTTCAAATTCTTTTGTTTTTTTAAGGAAATGTAAATTCCATTTCTAATGATAACCAGGGAGGAAATCTGCTTTGCTTCTAAAGGACTATTTCTCCAACTGGGTTTACTGGCATTCATCTACACACTAATGAAACATGAAAGTTCAGTTCTCAACATTTAACTACCCCATGTTGACATTTGAAACCACTTTAAAGGAAAAGGGTATAATATCTGAATGTGAAGAGATTTGGGATAAAGTGTGAGAGGGCTCAGACCTCAGGCATCTTCCCTTAAGAAAACGAACACTCTTGATATTCACTCGTATAAAATGAGTGGGCGAGGATGCGTTGCGAAATGAGATCTGTACATCTCATAACATCTAGAGTTTTGAAACCACTCTGAGTAAACTGAATTTGAATGAGGTAAAATGTGGGAAAAGCAAAATATCTGTTATTACATCTGGATTAGACCAGACATCCCAAGTTTCATCCTGTCAGAAAGTCAGGAAATATTACCTGGCAAGGATGGAAATGTTTTTTGGCAGATAGTGTTGATTAATTTTCCCCCCTGAGGAAAGACTGTTGTTGAGAGGGAAAGAACATTTCCAGGCAGGCAACATAAACAAGCATTGTTTCCAAGAAGCACTACCTGCTAGGAACTTAGGTCACTTTACCTAAGACATGATGTTAGGCGCATTCAGGAGCAGGGACTATTGAAGGCAAAGTACCCAATAAGCTGATATATAGTCTGGACAGGGGCGTCATTACAGAATGGGCAGGCCAAAGCAGCAGCCAGCACTGATGAATGGACCCTAATTTCTCTGTATCCAGCTGTTGTCTTCTCACTGTTTACACCTAACCACAAATCTCCCTTACTGGCTCTTAAATTCCCTTTTAAATGACAATGCAGATTCCCCAATCTCAGCCAAATCTCATTTTATGCTTACTACACTTTGCTACAGGATTGTTTCCCTTCCATGCTGCATTTTTCTTGTACAATCATCAAACTGGCAGAGTCTGACTAGCTTGTCAGAAAAGGAAAAGGTATTTGCATTTCATAGGAAATTAATCTAATCAGGAGAATGTTCAGTAAGAACCCAAGCCAGACTTGTTTACAAATGAACAATACCTGAAGGGGAGCGAGACTTTAATCTTATTATATAAAATATGACCTTCCAAAGCCTAGGACATGATTGTTTAATTCCCCCTTGTTAACTCATTCTGTTTAAAGTTTACTGTGTCCTATGATTTTTTCTGAAAACAAGGAAGCTAAAAATCACCTTATTCTAATATAATAGAAAACAGGAGGAGAACTAATAACAACCTTTAAGACTGTGATGGAAATAGCTTTCCATAAAACAAGAATAAACAGCATTGCAGTCTAATTTACCTTTGCATAAAATGTAAACTGTAGCTCAATGTGCAGTAAAATATTAGTATCTTTACTGCCAGCATAATCTTAACTAATCATTTCTTATGTTATTTCTGTAGTTACAGTAAGTCATCTCCATGAAATTTGACTGAATAAGGTTAGCCTCACAGTTGAAACGACTGTGATTTTCTTCCTTCCTTCCTTCCTTCCTTCCTCCCTCCCTCCCTCCCTCCCTCCCTCCCTCCCTCTCTCTCTCTCTCTCTTTCTTTCTTTTTTTCTTTCTTTCTTTCTTTTTCTTTTTTCCTTTTCTTTCTTTCTTTCTTTCTTTCTTTCTTTCTTTCTTTCTTTCTTTCTTTCTTTCTTTTTTTCTTCCCCACTTCATAGGATCTTTCTCATTAATGTTCTCCTTCACTTGCAAGCTAGTCTCAGGCAGGATCAGTCTCTGCTCTTTGTAGAATGTGACCATCCCCAAACAGACTTATTTTTTTCATCGTATTACAATCCTTTCCTTTGTAATACATAAACACATTCTTTAGGGACACTGTAATTATCCAAAATGAGCTGTAGTACTGCAAATTGCCTCAGTATCACTTTGATTTATCTGTAGTAAACATACTTTATAATGCTTATATACACATTAAAACCTCCACCAATGTAATGAATCTACTAGATACATTAATATGATACAACATGCACAAATACCATATGACCCTATAAGTTCCATTCCTTGATTTTCCTCTCATATTGGGGAAAACAACCCTTGGCATCTTGCTATGTTTACAAAAATATCTTTGAAAATGGCCCAAAATATCATAACTTCACATTTGCAATCATTTCCCTCATGGAGATGGCATTCGTGTGTATGAGTGATGTCTGCATCATTACATTTTCACTTTATGCTTCATTGCTGAGTAGGTCTTATCAGCAGCCCCAGTTGTAGTCCAGACTATTGGAATTAAGCGTTTTTATTTGTCTTACATGGTTTACTCCGACAAGATTTTCAGCATATAAGCTTCTTTGTTCAGCTGAGAACTGGATACATTGCCAAGGCATTGTAAAATTTACATCTTGCTTCTTCTCCTGTATTCTTTCCAAAAGTGGATTGAAAAACAAAGTATAGTTTTTAATTAGAGCTCTGACTGACAATGAACATTTTTGCCCCTGAGCTTTGGCATCGCTGATCACTGGTGAGGTTCTATAAAAAACCTACTAGGAGATGTTCACAACGTCCCTGTAATCCGACTTCCAGCAGTTGTGTGCGTCAGCTAAAGATAATCATCAGAAAATTAATTTGATCATGGTCAACAATGGCAGGGACAAATCTGAAACAAATGAACTTTATGTTTTATCATAGTGTAATCAAGAGTGATGACCCTGCTGACTTCACGAAAGTACAACTGGAAGCACTTTCATATTTCCCCAAACAGTTTTAGCATAAGCACTGCTATACTAGGTTATTACTTAGTTCAGACTATCATGGCTGACTTATCCTAAAGTAGAGTCTGAAAGTAATCCTTTTCATTTTCAAAATGGCTTAATGATCTGAATTACTTCCACAGGGCTAATAAGTAGATCATTCAAACACATGTATCAGAAAGCCATGACGATAGTAAGCCTTGTTTCATAAATTGGAAAATTAAGACTAGACTGATTAAGAAACCAGAGGCTTCGTCTTGGAGTTTGCAGAAACAGTGGTGATCACTTTGCTATCACAGGAGGAATTTTTACTCATCTCTTTAGAAATTTTTGATTCTTTGATTTCATAACATGTTACTTTTCCCTCTCCCTGGGGAGTCTGCCTCCTACACCCATTATTTAGATATTAAATTCCTCAGGACTCAGGAACAGCACTTTTTGTTCTCCTGCAATGCTTTCCTTTGAGGTGATGTAATCCACTGTCAGAGCTTTAAGAACTCCTAACACCAATGAAACCTGGAAATCTAAGTAGAGCATCCTGCACTGACATTCAAATTCTTAAATCCAAATGTTCACTTGATTTGACCATCTCACATCTACCTCAAGCTTAAGCACCTCAAAGGAGATGGCTAAAATTTCCCCCAAATTCTCTGATACAAATATTTTGAAAAATTAGCCTCAAATAACAATCTGCACCATGTTTTACTCCTATAGGCTCTACCAAAAACATCAATAAAATATTATACCTCTGCTATCACAGAATCTGTCCGTAGCTCCAAAGTACATTTAAATTGTCTCCGTTATCCTCACTTCTATTATCATCTATCTATTGAAAGATGCCAGCATTACCTCTTAGCTAACTTGTAATTCATTCTACAGTTTCAATCGTGGTTCTCTCTATTAGTTTATTCTCTGTGAAACAGTTAAAGTGATCTTTAAAGAATAAAATGTGTTGGTATTGTTGCTCTCTTCATGGGGTTGCAAACCCTTTCAGCTCCTTCAGTCTTCTCTCTAACTCCTCCATTGGGAACCCAGTGATCAGTTCAATGGTTAGCTGTGAGCATCTGTCTCTGAACATGTCAGACTCTTGCAGACCTCTAAGGAGACAGCTATATCAGGCTCTTGTCAGCATGCACCTTCTGGCATCTACTTCAGTGTCTACCTTTGGTGACTGCACATGGGATGGAAACCCAGGTGGAATGGTCTCCAGATGGCCCCTCTTTCCGTTTCTGGCCCACACTTTGTTTCCATATTTGCTCCCTTGAGTATTTTGTTACTCTTTATAAGAAGGACCAAAGCCCCGACATTGGGTCTTCCATCTTCATGAGCTTCATGTGGTCTGTGAGTTGAATCTTGGGTATTTCAAGCTTCTGGGCTAATATCCAGTTATCAGTGAGTGAAGACCATGTGTGTTCTTTTAGAGCAACAACACCCACAAACCAGAGCTCCCAAAGTCTAAACCACCAGTCTGGGAGAACATAGGGAGGGACCCATAGCTCCAGCTCTATATGTAGAGGAGGATAGCCTTGTCGGGCACAGGTAAGAGAGGAAATCCTTGGTCCCGTGAAGGCTGGATGCCGAGTGTGGGGGAATTCGAAGGTGGGGAGGTGGGAGTTGGGGGGTAGGTAGGGCCACATCCTCATAGAAGCAGGAGGTGGGGGGGATGGGATAGGGGGTTTCTGGGCCGGGGTGGGGGAGAAATGAGGTAAGGGGATAACATCTGAAATGTAAATAAAATATCCAAAAAAAGAAAAAAATAAATAAATAAAAATAAAAAATAAATAAAATGAGTTTCCTGTCAATTTCCTATTTAAGAGCTCTAACAGCATTCCAATCATTGCAGATAAAAGCCAAAGTGGGTTGTGCAAGCCAATGAGGTCCTTTCTGATCTCTCACCTCGGCAAGCTAGAGGTACTTCGGTTGCACACCACATTGCCATCACCGTTTTTATATACTTTGTCACAATAAGCCACACTGAAAACAGCCTGAAGCTAAGCTCTGCCCTCTGCATCTAATTCTTCATTGTCTTCTTTGGGGCAGCAGAGCTCCTGTGTATCCTGAACCTAGTGTCAAGTCTCTTGAAATATCTTTCCTAACCAGACCTCCTGTTTTACTCATTTTCGCAGTTTATTGTATCTTTCATTGCAGTTACTACAATTATGTTGCTTACATGTCCATTTCCATTGTCTTGGCTCATCACCTGCTATTTAAAAGTTCATTGATTCATTGTTCAATACTCCATTTCTAACCTCTGCCATGGCACTGAATCCGTAATGGGCACTCAGTGAGTCTGCACAGCTTGTACATTTAGTTTTATTTAGGCTGACTCTTAAAATATGAAAAAGTATTGGCAGTCTCTGATTATCACAAAGGACTTCCTTCCAATGAAGGAAGTGTCTAAATATGAATCAGTAATAAATTTATGCATAATGAAAGTAGCATCGCACACAGACACAGAGAGAAGGTTAAAATGCAAAAAGAGGACCTGGAGAGATGGCTCTGTGTGTAAATTGCTTGCACAGCATGAGTTCCTGAGTTTAGAAAACTAGATGCAATGTCAATCTTCTGTAACTCCAGTATCGAAAGGATCTGAGACAGTCAGATATCAGGGGCTTGCTATAGAGATACTAAGCAAAATTCACTGTGTTCAGTGAGATACCTTGTCCCCAAAATAATATGAAGAATGACAGAAAGACCTCTCCACATGTGCTTTCTTGGACACACACAAACACACACACACACACCCTAAACAAAATGAAGGGCAAAAACAGTTATGACTTGTTCATGTCTCTAAATAAGTATATAAAGCAAAAATTCCAGCTAAATATGGTGGTTTACTTCTTAAAATCTGCTCAGGAGGCAAAGGCATATTTCTGTCAGTTCAGGGCAAGTCAGCTCAACAAAATGAGTATAGTCTAGGGCTACATAAAGATACTCCATTTGGAACAAGAACAACAACAAACAAACAAACAAACAAACAAAAACAGGACTAAAGAGTTGGCTCAGTAGATAAAGTCCTTGCTGGGCAAGCCTAAAGATCTAAGTTTGATTTCTCACTACTCACATACACAGTATAGCAGCCTGTGTCTTTAATCCTAGAACTTGAGAAGTCAAGGGAGAAGGACTGCTGCAGCTCTCTGGCGAACTAGCCTGTCTCGTGAGCTCCAAGTGTAGACAGAGACCCTGCCTCAAAAATCATAAATGGAAAAAGATATAGGAAGATACCCAGTGTTGAACATACATGTGCACTTATAAATACATGGATATATGTATATAATAGATATTTTATAATTTATATATTATATTTATAATATATACTATGTATTATATTTAAAATATCTTTATATATATTTATAATATGTATAAATGCATACAATGTTATACTTACAAGCCTATACATATCACACACAAACACACACACACCCAGAGAGAGAGAGAAGGAGAGAGAGAGAGAGAGAGAGAGAGAGAGAGAGAGAGAATTAAAGAGACCAAATAAAAGCATCAAAAAAGTATTATCAAGGCTTTATGAAAAATCAATTTGAGTTGTATGTTTGCATTAAAAAGAAAAAGAATGCAGTAAATGTTTAAAGTCACTGCTTGTTTGAGTATTAAAACTCTGAATGTTTATATATAAATCTAATATATGCAAGTTCTCTAGTGACCAATTAGAAAATGATGTCCTTAGATTAAAATATATCTAGATATAAGAATAGATATTTCATGAATTAGAAAGCTCAACACTGAAAATATCACGTTTGAAAAACAAAACAAATTCCAGCTAGATATTTGTATGTATGTATTTCATTCTGTGGCTTAGCAAGCTAACTATCAGATTAGTCACACAACAGGACATCTATATTTAATAATAACATGTTATATGTTCAACATTGCTCAGAACAAATGCCTCACAACAAAAAAAAATGATAGATGACATGGTAGATACATTAATTAGCTTGATTTAAGCATTGAATGTTTTATACATGATGCAAACAACAGATTGTATGCCATAAATGTACACAACTATTGTATGCCTATTGAAAATAGCATTAATTAAGGAACAAGAAATGCAAGGGATCAAAAACCATCTAAATATTTCGAAAAGGGAGAAAAGTGGAGATTTTTGGATAAGATATTACAAATGTTTTTTAATGATGGAATTGTAATAAGCTTCAGTGTTAAGACGTGTGGGGCAGGGAGGATCTCTGAATGTGTGAAGTGCTGAGCTAATGTTTGTTGCTGACATGAGCTGGCCATGTCAAGGACCAACACCTCATATCCATAGGAAGTTGGCAAAGCCTTAGCAATGACCCCAAGGTGAGGCTCAGAGTGGTGGTGTAGCCTTCTGCTGAGCCCAGTGCAAACGTTTTTGGTAAATATAGAAAATGTCCACCCTTGCTTTCTCCCCCTAGATGTTTCTGGCCTGAAGACTACTCTCCTACAGAGACTGTTTTGTCTAAGATGAGCTAAGCCTGCTTCCTTGTTCAGCTATACCTTAAACTCTGCCTAATTGTTTATCTGTGTGAAATAGCCTCATCTACATTTCTAGTTGTATATGATAAACATGCCATATATCCCAAGGATTGTGACTTCTCCATCAGAGATCCCAAACAACTTGATTCAAACTTATCTGTATCCACTTATATTAGTGTCTGTCCTTTCTTCACTCACTCGTCTCTCCTAGTCAGGTTTCTGGTACCCAAGTAACACAAGATATGGCAAACTAGCTCTCCATCAGGGACTAGACAAGTGGCACATGACTTTGAAACTCGTAGAAAAGAAGGAATGCTCTCAAAAGAAATGAACTAATAAAGGTAAAGAGAGAAATAAAAGGACAAACAGGAGCAAAGGGAAAAAAGACATATAATAGATAAAGACATATAAGGAGATAAAGAAACAAGTAAAGGAACAGAGGAGAGCTCATTTCAATTCATTGCATCTAAAACAAGAAACAACAAGATTCTCATGACAGGCAATTAGACATTAATGCTTTGGAGAAGATTTTGGGCAACCACAGAAATGGGATGATGGCATTTCAACTTCATTGGTTTTTGGATTGAGTCTGGGAGGTGTGCCCTTGGCTTCTCGGGGGAGGGGAGAGATGAATCTAGGCCACTTGAAAATGCTTGAATGAATGAATGAATGAATGAATGAATGAGAGAGTGAATGAGTGGAAAAAACTGTAGTGTGGACACAGATGGAGACTCTAAGAATGTTCTCATTTATTTTGGTGTAATTGATTTCATGTCACATTTGGAAAATAAAACAAACAAACAAAAAAAAGAGTAGTACATAAGTAAAGGAGTGGGATAGTGGGACTGTGGGCACAGGTCCTGCCAGACTGGCCAAGGGTGTGAGCTACTAGTGGATACTCCAGGAGTTAGCTCTATGCACTGGTTACTGAGCCAGCCAGGGGCCAGGCCAACCAGCGTGGAGGCAAAGGTCACAAATGTGCTGTGTGTGCCAATGCAGCTGTGGGGCAGCTGCAGAGGATGAGGAGGTGTCTAATAGCAGCACACCATGAAGACTGAGGAGGTGTGATACCAAAGAGAAAAATCTTGGCTGTATAAATGCTACCTTATAAAAAGAAAGATCCAAATAACACAAATGTTGTATTTCTGACATGTCATATAGCTAGTAATTAGTAATTGTATCCTTGCAGGAGGTAAGACCAGTCAATCAAGAAGCCTACTGAGCTCATGTCTTTCTTATCCAGTGGCTGAGTTACATCCTCCTGTACCTGTTTATGCTAATGAGTCCTTTTATTTTGGGGGACATTTCCCAGTGGGCTCCATTCCACAATTTAGGGCTGTTTAAAACTCTCTGATTTAGACAAGACTTATTACATCCTGCAAATTACTAACACATGTATGTGAGAACAGCTCCTTACAATGAGCAAATACAATTGGGAATTATTTGGGGCACATCTCCTACATCCACAATAATAATAGCATGAATGTGGCATAAATGCACCAGTACATCTTAGAAAAGCAAAAGACTTATGATCCAATGGCTTTCTCCTGCTAATATTGCAAAAAGTGCTCCTTTTTGTGGAAAACTATACTGTAAGAAAATTCTACAGTCTATTGTTGCATTAGCAATAGATAAACATTTTAGCTAATTGGTTAATTTAGTTATTTAGTTAGTCATTTGTTTAAAAACCCAAAACAAGGCTTAAACCAAACTGCATCAATTGGAGGATATGATAGGAATAGACAACAAATAGAAAAATCTTGAAATTTATTTTATAGTGAGAACAATTTAAATACACTGTGAAAAATTATTATAATGCCCCAGATTTTGAAGGAAGACTATAATAGCAAGAGATGGTAAAGAAACAGTGGAGGAGATTTTCAATACATTCCCTTAGTAGATTGGAATAATAATAATTTTGAGAAACATACTGCATATACTTCCTGGAAATTCTGGCACAAGTGTACCTGGAAAATATATGTGTGCATTAATATATTAATATGTATATATTAATATATTTTTTTCTCTGCTTGAAACAGTATTGTTACTTTTGACCTCAATTTCTGACTTTTTGTCATAATGATAAACACAGGAAAAACTTTATTTTGGATCATGGTTCCAGAGGCTTCAATTTATGAATGGCTGGTCTTATTGATTATATGCCTGTGTCAAGGCAGAAATATCATTGAGGAAGGATGTGTCAGATGAAATCTCTTTGTCTCACAGAGTAATAGAATGGAACCAATGCCAAAACATACCATTGAAAAAACTGCCATCAGTGAAACACTTCATCTAATGAGGCTCTCTTCCAGAGTTCTCACCTCCCAACAGTCTGTACAAATCTTTTAAAACTATTCATTATGTCAGAGCTTTCACAGTCCGTCTCTAGAAAAGTCTTCATTTAGGACACATCCAGTAGTTCATTTTTGCTACCCCCGAGATGTTCTTCAATCTGATCATATAAAGTTAAGGTTAAGTATCTCATATTTATACTAAGAACTGTTCAGAACCCCATCAGTAGTAGATAGTGTAAGTACATAAATTGATGTTCATTCATTGGACAGAAAACTATGACATATTACAATCTATTATGGCATCAGTCATGAATATAAATCTTAGCGTGATTTATTTGATTAAACTCTCAAAACCAGGCTAACCTAAGTTTCATTGTCCAGGGTTGTATAATAGGCAGTAAAACTATAAGTAACAAAATCTGGAGGTATGCCCTGATATTCTTAGGAGGTAGGGAAAGGAGTACTAGGAGACCAGTGCTTAGGGGCTGCTTATAGAAGAAAAGAAATACTGCAGTTCCTGACTGAAAGTTATTTCACCATGTCTACCATTTGTGAAGTTCTGTAGTTATATCTACTTGAGAAAGGGTTGCCAGGTAGGAAGTTGCTGATCAGAAACAATGGTGATAACATTCTTTCTTTTTTCATTTTTTTATTGGTTATTTTGTTTATTTCATGTCAAATGTTATACCTGTTTCCAGTTTCCTCTTGGAGAATCCCCTATACAAATCCCTCTTCCTCAAGGAGGGTGCTCCCCCACCCACACGCCCACTCCCATCTCACTGCCTTAGCATTCCCCTACACTGGGGCACAGGACCAAGGGCCTCTCCTCTCTTTGATGCTAGACATATGTAGCTGGAACCATGGGTCCCTCCATGTATATTCTTTGGTTGGTAGTTTAGCCCCTGGGAGCGCTGGGGGTTCTGGTTGGTTGATATTGTTGTTTTTTTTTATGGGGTTGCAAACCCTTTCATCTCCTTCAGTCCTTCCCCTAGTCCTTCCTCTTCCATTGGGGTCCTCATGCTCATTCAGATGGTTGACTGAAAACATCTGCTTCTGTATCGGTAAGGCTCTAACTGAGCCTCTCAAGAGATATCCATCAATATCGGGCTCCTGTCAGCAAGTACTTCTTGGCATCAGCAATAGTGTCTGGGTTTGGTGGGTGCACATAGAATCGATTCCAGGGGAAGCAGTCTCTGGAGGGCCTTTCTTTCAATCTCTGCTCCTCTCTTTGTCCCATATTTCCTTTAGACAGGAGCAATGCTGGGTTAAAATTTTGAGAAGGGTGGTCCCATCTCTCAACCAGGGGCAGTGCCTAATCACTGGATATGGTCTCTACAGATTCTCTCTACCATTTGTTGAATATTTCAGCTAATGAATGTCATCCCCATTGGGTCCTGGAAGCTTCTTGCTTTCTTAATTTCTGGGATTTTCTTTTGGCTACCACCAGTTCCCCATCCCCCATTGCTACACACCTTGTTCAACTTCCTCACTCTCTGTGCATCTCTCACATCTCCCCCCATACCTGATCCCGTCCCTCTTTTTTTTTCTCTCCCCCTCCTCTCTTTCTCCCAAGTCCAACTTACCCTCTATTTCCCATGATTATTTTGTTCCCCCTTCTCAGTAGGACTGACACATCCACAGTTTGATCTTCATTCTTCTTGACCTTCATATGGTCTGTAAGTTGTACCATGGATATTCAGGTCTTTTTTCCTAATATCCACTTATTGGAGAGTATAAACCATATGTGTGGTTTTTTTGTGATTAGGTTACCTCACTCAGGGTGATATTTTCTAGTTCCATCCATTTGTTTGCAAATTTCATGAAGTCATTGCTTTAATGGCTGAGTAGTATCCCATTGTGTAAATGTATCACAGTTTCTGTATTCATTCCTCTGTTGAAGGACATCTGGGTTGTTTCCAGATTCTTGCTATTATAAATAAGGCTACTATGAACATAGTGGAGCATGTGTCCTTGGGGCATATATGTTGGGGCATCTTTTGGGTTTATGCCCACGAGTGGTATAGCTGAGTCCTCAGGTAATACTATGTCCAGTTTTCTGAGGAACAGCCAGACTGATTTGCAGAGTGGTTGTACTAGCATGCAATCCCACCAGCAATGGAGGAGTGTTCCTCTTTTTCCACATCCTCACCAGCATCTGCTGTCATCTGAGTTTTTGATCTTAGCCATTCTAACTGGTTTGAAGTGGAATCTCAGGGTCATTTTGATTTGCATTTCCTGATGTATAAGGATGTTGAACATTTCTTAAATTACTTCTCAGCCATGCCAGATTCCTGAGTTGAGAATTCTCTTCTTAGCTCTGTACCCCATTTTAATAGGGATATTTGTTTCTCTGGAGTCTAATTTCTTGAGTTCTTTGTATATTTGGGATATTAGCCCTCTATGGGATAGAGAGAAGGTAAAGATCTTTTCCCAAATTGTGAGTCGCCATTTTGTCCTATTGACAGTGTCCTTTGACTTATAAAACCTTTTCACTTTTATAAGGTCCCATTTGTCAATTGTTCATCTTAGGACATAAGCCATTGGTGTTTTATTCAGGAAATTTTCCCCTTTGCCCATATGTTTGAGGCTCTTCCACACTTGTTCTTCTATTAAATTCAGTGTATCTGGTTTTATGTGGAGGTCCTTGATCCACTTGGAGTTGAACTTTGTACAAGGAAAGAAGGATAGGTCAATTTGCCTTCCTCTACATGCCAACCTGCACATAAGCCAGCACCATTTGTTGAATATGCTGTCTCAGTAGCCTTTCTCTACTCAAAGGATAAACAGGCTGAGAAAGAAATGAGGGAAATGACATTCTTCACAATAGTCACAAATAATATAAAATACCTTGGGTGTGACTCTAACCAAGCAAGTGAAGGATCTGTATGACAAGAACTTCAAGCCTCTGAAGAAAGAAATCAAAGATCTGAGAAGATGACAAGATCATTCATGCTCTAGGATTGGCAAGATTAATATAGTAAAAATGATCATCTTACCAAAAGCAATCTACAGATTCAGTGCAATCCCCATCAAAATTCCAAATCAATTCTTCACAGAGTTAGAAAGAGCAATTTCAAACTCATTTGGAACAACAACAACAAAAAAACCAGGATAGCAAAAACAATTCTCAACCAAAAACAAAGAACTTTAGGGGGAATCACCATCCCTGACTTCAAGCTCTACTATGGAGCAATAGTGATAAAAACTGTGTGGTATTGGTACAGAGACAGATAGGAAGATCAATGGAATAGAATTGAAGATCCAGAAATGAACCACCACACCTTTGGTCACTTGATCTTTGACAAAGAACCTAAAAGCTTATCCAGCAATAACATTCTTACATTTTTCCTTGGTTGTTTACATTTAACAACATCAACCACCTTATTCTCTTGTTCAGCTTAAAGGTAAGGAATATTCAGTCCTGCTTCAGTATTCATTTCCAATTGTTTAAAGCCATTGCTAATGGCAAAGCCCCCTAGCATATCTGTTTCTAAAACCACTACTAAGCTATCAATATATCCTTTCTACTCCTAGTACTAGACTGGTAAGGGAAAATAGGCTTCACCGGTCATGTCAAAAACTTCAAATCATCATTATGTCTGTACACAGGACACAGTTGAATATCTTGTATATAGTGTGATTAGCACAAAAAAGCGGTATTAGTCAAATGTCCCCCACTAAACATTCCTACTTATCAATATATTTAATCCCATTAGAAAGAAAAGAAGGAAGGAAGAAAGGAAGGAAGAGAAAAAGGACGAAGGTCCTCCTATACAGTCTCACTGAGGGTTCCAACATTCCTTCCAGTCAGTCATCTTCTTTTGCAAACACTTCTTTTTCTAAACAATTATTGCTTGGGATCCATCTATATATACTAGAGACTTCTCTTATTAGTAAGAGTAAGAACCTGGACCAAAGGGACCTCACATCCATGGTAAACCTCTCTAAACCACAGATTTTTTTCCAAGTCAATTATATTTTATATATTTTTCATAAAATAATAAAAAGTTATTTCTTTCATCAGAGTGTACATGGATAATAACAAATTCTTAATTTCATGGAATTTCCTGTGTTATTTTGTTTGTTTCACTTTGGTTTGGTTTTTTTGTGGGGGAAGTGGGCTTGTTTTGGTCTCTACGTTCTTGAACATGTTAAAGGGGAACTCAAGGTGAAGTGAATAATGAATTGTATTTTACTGGTCGACTTCTCAGTTGTGTAAAATGTTTTTAAAAATGTAGCTTTGAATTCTTAATTAATACTATAAAGAGAATATTTCAAACATGTTAACAACTGCCTGAAAAAAAAGTCTTGCTTCAGCAAAAACAGCTGTCAGCTGAGTTATCAATTTAAGTAAAGTTGTAAAAACTTAGTTTCTGCTTTCTTTCAAGTTTCCTATGTTGGGACATAGGAAGTAATATTTTGAGCCCTCTGTGATACATGTGTGGTTTGTGTGGTGTGTGTGATATGTGTGTGCATGTGTGAGTGTGTGTGTGTACACTTGCTTTTGCATTGACCAACCTACAGAAAAGCCCTAAACTGTTGTAATATCAACATTTTCATAATAAAGTCTTGCAAAGTGCCACACACACACAAAACCCCCCAGAATTCTATTTTCTCTTTCTGGAAGCTGATGTCCAAGATCAATCAACTGGTTTAGCTTCTCTAAAGATGTCCCTCCTTGACATATGTGGGTCCTTTGTGCCACTTAACTGCACACATCTTTGTTGTTGCTTCTGTCAAACTCTGGTTAGAGTGAGCTAAGGCCTTATACTTAAGAATTCATTTAAACTTATTCATATCCATATAGTCCTAACTGTAAATATAGGTAAAATGGTGATTAGCAACTGAATATATGCATTGCCAGGACAGTTTATTCTACAAAGGGGCATTCTTGCCTTGGTAAAGTTTACACCTTGGTAAAGTGCAGAGAATCTGATGTAGCATAAAACCTTCCAAGGTGAATAGCTTCACACTGTTGTTCTACAGGAAAAAACATAAAATCATTCTCTGCTCCCTCAACCTTTCAATTATAAAACAAAAAGTATATGTTTAAAAGTGTAGAAATATAAAATAATACATAAATATTTATAGACATTTTGCCAAAGACTATCCTCCAAACTCTAAAGGAAGCAAAGAGAGAGGAGCAGTAAATACTGCAGCCCTTCCTAAATATATCTCAAAATTATTACCCTTTTCTAAATGCCCACAGTAGGTATTCCTTTTATTATATGTAGTCTATCTATTCTATCTATCTATCTATCTATCTATCTATCTATCTATCTATCTATCTTCCTATCTATCTATCTATCTATCTATCTATCATTTCTTCACTGTATGCTGTGTGCATTTGTTTGCAAGTATGTATGTGTGTGTGTGTGTGTGTTCACATCATCATGCCTGACATTTTAAAAGTATTTTTTGAGAATTTTATATTTGAGCTATATAGTTATAACACTTCCATTTTGCTCCCTCTCATTCTAGCTCTCACACATTTCACCCAACTCCCTCTCAAATTCATGGCTTCATCTGCTTTTATTATTGTTATACATATATTTGTTTGAGTGCATGTATGTGTCCATTTTAGTGTTGCTCATGTGTATATTTTTTAACTGACTGGTTAGGAAACCTGGAATTTTTTTACGTAGGTTAAAGGAATCAAATTCAAGTTCTCATGTGCTTGCAAGTCTAGCATTTTAATTGCACTATTATTTCATCTCCCCACACAAAGCAACAAAACATAGAGAGACCAAAAGGACAGTAGATCCCCATTCGGGGACAGAATCAGAGTTCACACTTTCATCTCATGTTTCTCAGCTCTTCTCTTTTGATCCATTCTCTTTAAGGCTCAATAATTTTCAGGTATTATATCTATCTGTGTCATCTCTTGCTATGTGTTTGAACATTTTACTGTTTCCCAGAGATTCCATTATAATTCTAATAGCTGGAGAAACAACACCCATGACAATCAGATTCCATCATACAGTCTAACCCTTCTTCTTGCTATCCCATTTTGGGCATGTGTTGATCCAGACACGGGGGTCTCTAGAGCAGGTTCCTAGTTCTCTCTTGCTTTGCCAAGAATTATCCTTTTACTATATCTGTGCTCAAGACAATGCTCAGCTTTAAGCCACAACTCAGTGGCCCCTATATAGCTACTTCCTTTCTGACAAGGTAGATCAGTCTAACTCCAGGCCACCACAGGGTACATATCTAAATTATAGTGCTCATAATCTTATACCATAATTGTTACTTTCTATCTAAGCCTACCCTGCTGGCTGAGCCAGCTTCAACATCACATCTTATGTACATTTGTAGCCTCAGCTCTCCACACATGGTAGCTCATTAAATGTGAATTTGATATTCAACTTAATGCATTTTTAATCTCTCAACAAACATACACATAAGTATTTAGAGTCCAGTAGGCAAGACTCTTACCACAGATCTAAGAGAGCTATGATTAAGTTAGATATTTGATACGCGCTTGTTGAGCTAAATCTCTACAGGAAACACTGTTGTATTTTATAAAAAGAGAAGAAGGCAGTGATATGTTTGGAGGCATGGTATGGCATGGGGGAAGGAGGTGCCTCTGTGGGCAGATGCTAAGGCATCCCTTTACCCTGAGGTACCAGCCATAGGACAGTATAGTATAGAATAGAGTTTATTTGGAGCATGGGGAGGGGAATGGAGGGAGTACAGACAGAGAAAGGCAGAGAGAGAGAGAGAGAGAGAGAGAGAGAGAGAGAGAGAGAGAGAGAGAGA
>NW_021620995.1:2745235-2754640 GCF_004785775.1 Grammomys surdaster
AGAGAGAGAGAGAGAGAGAGAGAGAGAGAGAGAGAGAGAGAGAGAGAAGAGAGTAAGAGAACAAGAGCAAGAGGAAAAGAGAAGGGAGCAAGAGAGCAAGAGAAAGAAGAGGGGGCAAGCAGCCCCTTTTATAGTGAGTCAGGCACATCTACCTGTTGCCAGGTAACTGTGGGGCAGAGCCTAGACTAAATGCCAACAAGCCTAAATATTAAGCAACTCAATGTAAAATGATGATTTTACTGATAAGTTCTTCAGAAAAGGAAAGATGAGAATTTATTTCCATTTGTCATAGATCAACTGACAATCTAATTAGGAAATAGCTAAGCAAGATTTTCCTAAGAAAAACTGAGAGATGTGGAGAAGATTGATAATTGGGGGAGGTGTAATGAAGGAAAAGAGGAGAGATAAGAGGTTAACAAGGTCATTGTGCTGAAAACGCAGCTAAGGCTAGGTGGTATGAATTATCATACAACATTTTATCTTAAATAATTAAGTTGGACTTATGGAAAAAACAATATCCATTTATTTTTCATTCAATGCAATGGAAATATATTTTTACTAATACATTAACATTATTAGAAGAATAAGTTAAACAAAGTTAGTGAAGTTAAATAGTATAATAATAGCAGCACACACAGATATGGCATCAACAGTAAGGACATGAGATAAATACAAATGATATAGAAAAGAATAATTCTAAGCATGTGAGGGACATGTATGAAGAACTTAAGAAAAGAGCGTGAATGACAAGGAAGATGCTAGAAACCCTGTGTGGATAAAACTCTAAGGTGAAAGGGACAAATGTTAGAAGACAAGGCCTAGAATATCAGTAGATAAAAAGGCATAACAAACTAAGAAGATTTTTTTTAAGTTCTCTACTATGAAAAGGTGGGAAAATATGAGAAAGCTGGGTAGGAATAAACAGATATGGCATGCAGAAGAACCAGGTTGGTGTTGATTAATCCCCATCAAAGGACAGGAATCAGGAAGGGAAACACCACCACTCTCTGTGGTGCTGATTATGTGAGCTTTATTTTCTCAAATAAAATAAGAGAAACCCCGACCCCAAACATATAAATAACATGCCCAGGATCAAACATCTACTAAGTCAATCTCAATGTGTGATCAAAGGTAAATATTAGAATTAAACCTACAGTGAATACTTTTGTTGGGTTTAAGAATAATGCATGAGCAGTGAATGCTTTGCATTCAGCAGGTACTTCTGATTGCTGAGATTCTCATTCAGCACCAACAGAAGTCCCTTCCCTTACCCCAGAGTTCCATACGTATCGTATCTCTAACTTATGAGGGAAAGCTGTTCACTATAACACACTCTCACATAGGATTAGCACTTAACTATAAAGCCTACCGTTGGTATTGTTCAGCTCCAGAAGTAATTGGTACTTAATAAAATACCTTTTCTTTTTCTTTATTTTTTTTTTTGAGACAGGGTATCTCTGTGTAGCCCTGGCTGTCCTGGAACTCCCTCTGTAGACCAGGCTGGCCTCGAACTCAGAAATCTGCCTACCTTTGCCTCCCAAGTACTGGGACTAAAGGTGTGCGCCACCACTGCCTGGCGAATAAAATACCTTTAAAAGACAAAAAAACCTTTAAATGACATAGAAAAGTAATGTTTGTCCTCAGAAAATAGTCAGATAGTTTAAAAAAATAAAAGACTTAACTCCATGAAGCTTATGAAATTTGATTTCCCAAGCATAACATTCACAAGATGCTTGGGGTTCCATAAACCTTGTTTAGAATATTACAGTTATTTTAACTTATTCTTTTTAGAATAAATCACATTTATAGAAGCACATTTGTAAAAGGTTTGTGAAGACAATGGCATGTGTAATAAATAGAATTGTTGTTTCTGTTCTAGTCTGAACATTTACTAAACACCCACTAGGTACCAGAGCTTAATGGAATAGAATGTGAATTAACACATTTCATCTTCAAAAAGACATTTTTCCGTGCCATGACTGTTTTTTTGCTATTACTAGATGTAGGCAAATACAGCTTATTTTATCATGTTAGATATCAATATGTTATCAAATGTAATTTTTATAACAGCAAACATTTTTAGATTATATGAACACACATACATTAAAAGCATCTGAAATAAATCTATTACTGTACATGTTCTTTCTGAGTGAGACTTACTGTCAGCCTGGAGCAAGTTATTGTAGACTGGCTTTAAACTCCTAAAAAATAAGGAGCTATAAAGGAAACACTCGTAAACTAGAGTGGACAAAAGTATTGCTTCCATGATAGTGTAAGGATCTCATGATATCATTGGCTATGTCATGATGGGTGGTATATGATGACCACCTTTGCTTATGATGGCAACTTGGGACTCTTATTCAACTTCTCCCTTTAATTGACCATTTAAAACTTTGTTCTTAGCAATGCCTCTCTTTTCTCCTTCCTCGGGCTCTATTGTTACATTACGGTGGTTCCAAAGATGATGAGATCTTCAGTTAAGAGCACCAGCAGCTTTAACAGCGTACCTGGATTTGATTTCCATTGTACCCCATGGTGGCTAACAATTCAATGTTATGTACATTCAATGTTAAGGCTTCTGAAAGCCAGATCATACTACACTGAAGAATCCCATACCCATGAGTATATGAGCAGAACAAACATGTATTTTGACCATAGCCACTCTTATCCCTGTCCAAATGATCCCAGACTTGGCATATCTCTTTCAGATACATATTGTTTTCTTATTTACTTTATAGCCAGTGCATTCAGCTAGAGCTATTCATATGCATATGGGTGTCTAGCCACCCACTACAGCATGGACAACCAAAGAAAGGACAGACACCTGAAAAAGCGTGACTCTTCCTCTCTTAGCAGCTATAAGCTGTCAATAACTCTTAGTTAAGGGTGATTTTTAATGACCTCCCCTGCCCCAGTGTGGAAATGTTAACTCAATAAAATACTCTCAATCAAATCCAAAAATATATAAAAAATATCATCCACCATGTTCAAGTAGGCTTCATCCCTACTTGGAAAGGAGGTATGGTGGGGAGGAATTTGTAAGGTCGGACTGGGATGAGATAAGGGAGGGAAGGTGCAACTGGGGTGTAAAATGAATGAATAAACAGATTATTGAAAATAAATATGTAAATAAATTATCTTTAATTCTAATTTCTCTACCACCTCTTTGTCAGCCTTACATTACTGGTTATTTGCCCTAGCTAGGAACCCCATGATATTTTTCTTCTTTACCTGTACTTATGCTATACTATTAAGAGTTAGACTTTTTGTTTAGTCATACTTAAGGAGGGTAGAGCCTTATTTTTGTCAAAAAATTAATAGTAAATTATTTTTACATGCTGATTTTTTAAAGTTGAAATCTATGTTATTCTATCGTATTTCGTAAGTCTAGATTACTCTCAGAATTGAGACTTTCAGTGACATCTTATGCAATGTCCACAAATCTCTACTGTATTTAACCTCTCAGCTCACTAAACATTTCCTTTAACTCAGAGGTTAATGTTGAAAACCTTGAAAACAATTGGTTCCTAGGCAGATTACTTCTCTTGTACTTCCCATTACTCTGTAGTTCCTGGTTTCACAAATGCCAGCTACCCACTGGCATTCAAGTCTAACTTCTGCCTCCCAAATACAGTAAACTATCCTTGGCCTTGACTCTCTTGCTCTGGACTCTGGAAACTGCTCATATAAAGAAAGTTTCCTTAATCCTGGGCATCACATCATGTGTTTCCATGCATGCTGACATCACAATTTTAATTGCTTCATATAGAAAATCTAAAACAGTTGTTGCTTGTATTGTGCTCATTTTGATGGTTTGGTGGCTGTTCCAGTGTCCTCTATAAGTCTGTCCTGGCTATAGTTGAAGGCCCCCCCCCTGTTTATGAGTGCAAATGCACAGTCATAACATCTTCCTTGATGAGTCAATAAAAGCAAAAACAACTTTGAGCACCTCAAAGGTTAGAAATTTTGCTCTGTTGGATGGCTGGTTATTTGGTTTGTTGTTACTTAGTTGGTGAGTTAGTTAGTTGGCTGGTTGGCTGGTTGGCTGGTTGGCTGGTTGGCTGGTTGGCTGGCTGGTTGGCTGGTTGGCAGGTTGACTGGCTGGCTGGTAGATCCAGTTTAAAAAACATAGTCAAACTTCATGATATTAACATCTTAGTTTGATTGGTGGCAATATATATCAGATTTCTTGACCATTATGCCCATTGCCTAAGAAGATTTTTTCACATATAACATAGCGTGTTTCAAAATGCCCATTCATATTTTAAAAGGGCCAAAGTGATTCCATGCTTTGGTTAAAGTTAAGTATGTGATTTGATTGTCAGAAATGAGGTCTGGCCTAAGACATAGATGACATTTGATTTCAGTTCATTGCCTCTCTTGATGAAACATTTAATACACAGATATTGATATATCCAGATAGTGTAGCTTGACCTTTTATAATTTAAGCTAGGAATCTCCCAAGCTTTCCCCCACTGAGCAGAAGCTATTTTACAGCCAGCCAAATTCCAACCCCCTATTTTCAGATATATACTTTCACACACACTAGTGTCCCCACAAAAGTAGTCATCCCTGCCTTTCTGCTTTTGTCAAGATTCCAAGCAGCCCTGTTTCTGCTTGAGTGATGAATCGGTTCTCATTAATGCCTTACTATGACTCTATCATGGCCTAAGGAAGACATATGTTCTTCCTCATATATATTTCTACTACTCAAGCACAATGCCCTCTGTGTAATATAAAGACTATGTATGCAGGTAGAAATGTTTCCTTGCCTCCTAACCTTGTCCCTGTGGATAACAGGGAGCAGCAATGGTTTCAGCTAGTAGAGAAAGCCTCCTGGACAGAGGACAAAATACACCTGAATCATGTTAGAACAGGAATGAGCTAAAATTCTAAAAGCCCTTTCACTAAGGAAGCTTCAAAGGAAGAAAAGAATAGAGTGCAAAATGAGTTGAAGCAGAAGAGCAGCAGACACCACGCCTTGAAACGGAGATCAGGAATAAGGAAACCCTTCATCTGTTCAAAGTCCCCATGAGGCACAGAGCTGCAGACTTTCAGGTATAAAGAAGTGCACTCATTTCACTAACATCCCTGTGTAAACGAGGAAAGGGGTGGCATGACGAGCTCCTAACCTTTCATGTACTCTTAGAACCCTGATGCCAACTCCATTTTGAAATGAGAGACTAAAACTCTTCCTTCCTTGCCCTGTAGCCTTAACTCCAAATGAATTCGTATCTATTTTTGCCTTTGGTCTCTGCTCTACCTGCCATGTCTCCTGACCTTTTGTGTTGAAAATATTTTTTTTATAGGAGAGAATTAAAAAATTGTAAAGCCGAGGGTATTTAAATAAATTCTTGAAATTTCCACAGCAAGAAACTACCAGAGTACCCCAGAATTTTTTTCAGCATGACTCAAGAATCTATTCATTCTGTCTTTCATCCCTCACTCTCTTCCTGAGGTTCTGAATAATTTTGATCTGTAAGGATGGCTTGGGCTTATGAAATTGACTTTCCAGACTGAACACTGGCTTGTTTATACAAAGTCTTTCCAAAGCCAAACATCATCTTATGTTTACACAAATTGTACAATTTGAAGTGTAAACCATGAGACAATGTCAGGTTTATAACTCTTTAAGAGTCTTCAGGAAAACAATGTTAGTATTAGATGAAACTGACCCATCAAGTCAGCCAAGTATCTAATATAGTACTTGGCCATTCTTCAACAAGAGTCTACAAATATACAAAGCTTTAGCTGCTAGTGGATGGCATAAATTCTCCTCAAACTAACTCTATTTAGTACCATGAAAGGATAAGAGCTCATTATTTTTAAAATAACTTGAAAAAATGTAAAATTGAAGAAATATAGAAATGTATTCTTCATCACTGACTGCAAAGGTAATATTGTCTAGACACTGTTGCTGAGGTGGTGTTTTTTTTCCCAGAGGGGACCCAGGTATTCATTGTAGTATTGGATCCCGAGCACTTATTAAACAAGTATGCACTAATATGGCAATAATGATAGCTAAAATATTTTTAAAGTTTCATTTTCACTGAAAAATAGCAAGGATAATAAGAACTAGGACTTAGCAATATAATTCCATAATGCATAGAATTATAATTTGAATCTTGAATGTTCCTCAAAGATCTTTGTATTAAAGTGGCCACCTGGGTTGAAACTTGAGGTAGAAAAGCCTTGTGGAATGAAGTTAGATCACAAGGAAACACCTGTGCAGGGAATACTCAGGTGACTGAGCTGGGTCCCTTTCCTCTCTTTTTTACTTCCGAGTAAGTTACCAGCCCCATAGTTTCACACTATTACAAAAGAGCACACCAGTGCTAACAAAGATCCAAAGCAACAGACCCACAGGACTACAGAGAGGAATTTCTTAATCTGTGAGCCCAAAACAAAACTTTCTGCCTTATAAATTGATCACTGAGGTTATTTTATCAGAGCCACTAAATACATTTCCCACAAACCAGGAAGTCTGCAGACCCAAAGTGCTACATTCTCTCATATTCTGCTATTTCTCTCCAATATCAGGGAGTTCGGTCATGTGTAAAAATAACTTAGTCTAGGGTGAAAGGGTTTTGTAGCCAAACTGAAAGAAATAATCTATGATCCAGAAAAGGAAGTACTCATAATCTACATGGTCTACCCCTGGAAGCCAATGATGAAATTGCTAGGGCTTTTATCAAATAAAATCGGAGCAATGGTCTCTGAGGCAAAATATTTGACAAACAGTATGAGGATGGTCAAGTTGACAGCTAAAATGTCTAAACTCTGCAGAAACATTTTGAATAATCAGAAGAACAAGTAACCCAGGCAGTGGGGTTCTAGTTAGTATCGATTTAGCCTGATCTTATGCCACCTGCCCTTTTCCTCTCTGAGCGTGCCGGTTCCTTTACACCAGGAATGATCTGAGTGTGTGCTGTCTGCTGGCCGATAAGCCTAGAACTGCAGTTGTCCATCACGGCAGTCCAGTTTCCTTGCTCTCTAATTTTTATCTTTTGCATTTGCCTAGGTTGATAACTCATCCTCTGTCAGTCCCCATGTAATCTGTGTCTAGCTTTCTCCTATATTCGATACAGATTGGTCAGCAGCCATATATTCCTGGGAGAAAAGTAGAAGGCTCAGGATTCCAAATTCTCCCATCAATGCAGTGTTCTCTTTCCTGATCTTCAGTTCCTTCTGCTCTCCTCTGACCTCACGCTAAACATTCTATAGTATTGATTTTGGACTGACACACACAATAAAGGAAGAGAGTACAGAGGAGAAGCAGATATTCAAAGAACCATAAGAGGAATTAAAGTTCCGAGGAGACGCAGAGTCTATGTGTCACCTAAGCAATAGACAGATGAATGTAGTCATCAGGGCAGATAGAGGAATTTCTCTGAAGGACACACTACTTAGGTAGGAACTATATAAACAAAAAATATTGTGTCACCAATTTCTCCAAGATGTTGGGTTTGCTCCATCTAACAGGTGCCTCTGGAAGTTCCATGCTGTTAGTTTGTATCTGTATCTTTGGCAATGATAAAAAGGATGGATTTTTCGACTCCATTGATGGGAACAATCAGTTTCTGATTTGGAAGCATGCTGAGAATTCTTTTGGTGAGAGCAGCAGTAGTCTTGTAATTTGTCAAAAGCATCTTTGTCCTCTACTCAGTAGCTATTTCAAGACCTTTCTTCCTAAGTGCCAAAGCCTTACAGCTATAAAAGTTAGATGTGAGAATTTTAATAATCTCTACTATTCCTGGAACCCAGTATTGATGGTGTATTGGAGGGTATCCAGAAATGATTTTCTCCTGGATAAAAGAAAATCTGATAAAGGAGAAGTTCTGTCTCCTTACATATCACCCTCTCTTCCATCCCTTCTTTCTGCCTTTGACACAGTAGCATGAGCACTGATTCCTGGGGTGGTTGTAGACTTCTGAGCAGGCAGGGAGAGGCTTGATGCACTGTAGATGATAATGAAGTAAAAGGGGCCTATATATTGGTGATGTGGCAGCCTAAACAAATTAGACAAAACTTTCTCTAAACTACTTATTATGTGACACAATAAATCTCCTTTGTCTTAAGTGCACTTTGGCTATGGTATTCATTACTTGCATATAAAAGCATCCAAACAAACCAAGACTCCATAAAGAAGCCCACACTGACCTGTGTGGTATTTCCTATGTATCCTGTCTCCTTCCTTATCATTCATTAGCTTTTTGGATAAAACATCAGTAGGAGATACAATTATCACAAAACAAACTGTGGAAAATGAAAAGTGTAGTGAAAGTTCAGAAATGGAAAGTCATAGGCATATCCTCTTTGGTATGTTGCTAGCACTCTGGTCTACTGAAATACTGGGAAATCACCAAAGTCGATGGCAACTTTTAACTGTTGACTGGTTAGGATTGAGAAGCACATTTTTAGTGTGTCTGAGAATATCCCCAAATAGGATTGACTAAGGAGAGAAGATACTCCCTGAATGTTGATGACACCCACCTTTTTTCCTAAATGGAATAAAAGGGAAAATCCAATTAGCTGAAACACAACCACTCTTAACCCTGTCTTTCTGGAATTTTCATACTCTTACCATAATGGATTAAAACCTCTGAAACCCTGAGAGGAAATATTTTTTCCTATTGCACTCAAATATTGTCACAGAAAAAGAAATCTCACTAACACACCAACTCCTGCTCTAATATTTCTGACACAGAAAATTCCTCTCATAAACAACCAAATTCTTTCCTTTCCCTAAATTGATGCTATTTAATTTTCCTACTACAATATAAAACAATACACATTCTAAGACACAGTAATGTGACAGTTGTTTTTGCATTCTTACAGATTTGTGAAATGCATTAGTCAATAATGAAAGCACTCAAAGTGTGGGAAAGAAGGCATACACCTTAATATTGCTTTCTCCTTATGCTTTTACTACTGATTAATGTAATTTTGTTGATTTTAACGTTTAAAAAGGTGTAGGGCAAAGGCTAGGAATGTACCTCTGTTACTGAAGTTGCCTGTGACAAACAAAGCCCTTGTTTTTACAACCCCAGCAATCACATCAATAAACACTAGACGTGAGGGGAGAGGGATATGGCTCAAAGGGTAATAGCCCTTGTTGTACAACTATGGGCCTTGTGTTAAACACTTCAATCCTCTAGCTGGATATGGCCACATGTACCTGTAACGTTAGCACTTTTGAGAAAGTGCCAAGAAAGTGGCTGATGCATCCTTCTTGGCTGCCAGCCTTGCTCTATGTTCCACTGAGCATTGAATGTCTTCCTTTGCCTCTGCACAAATACACTTTGTTGTGTACACAGCACATTCATGCAACACACACTTATACACATAGATAGATAGATGATAGATAGATAGATAGATAGATAGATAGATAGATAGATAGATAGA
>NW_021620995.1:2754650-2770177 GCF_004785775.1 Grammomys surdaster
AGATAGATAGATAGATAGATAGATAGATAGATAGATAGATAGATAGACGCAGACCCAGGTTTAGTGGTGTGCAACTGAAACCTCAACACTTCTAGAGTAGAAGCCAAGTAGATGAGAAATTAAATATTGTCCTTACAGATAGTCATTGCCAAACTGTGATACAGGACAAACTATCTTTAAAGCAAAAGGAAAGATAAGATTAGCATTATATTGCAAAATATAGAAGTGATATTATAAGTAAAATAAATTTTTGTGCCAAAATTCTTAATAAATGATATTAGTAATAGATAAAAAGGGATAAAAATGGGAACTATTATAATAATAGCCACAATCAGGAATCACATATAAAATATGAATATTTTATAACATTATATCTATAGAATTTCTTTTAAAATATCAATGAAGAAACATATAAGAGAAGATGTATATTTCAAAAATGCATAAAACTATTATAATTTTCGACATAAATAAGTGCTCAAGTAACTCTCTAGGGCTTAACTTTACACTGTAACTTATAATCTAATGTAGCCATGCATTTATGTACTTTCACATATCCTCCATCTTATTTTGACTCAAAATAATCAGAAGTATGAAACAAAATTCACTGAATTACTTTGGTTATGAATTTTATTATGATATTTTTTGAAAAGACCGTTGAAATATTTCCAGTGACTGATGGGATGATTCTTAATTTCTTGTGTGTTTGGAATACTACATTGTGCTATTCTAAAATTACAAAATATTTAACAGAACTTGGAACTATTTAATTGCCAGCAAAATTAAGCTACCTTTCAAAGTTGCAGTGTATCTCCAGGCCACAGACGTTCAAGAAGCCTATGACGCAGTTACTGATGGTTTAAAGGACTCTGTGGGTTCGAGCTGAGCTCAGTCCTGAACTCCAAGGCAGCCTTATTCTCAAGCACTTTTCCATCTTCTCAGACAATTGGAGCCAAACCTAACAAAAGAGTGCTTCAAATCAAACATTATCTTCAAACTACTCAGTAATCAATTTCCAGTTTTGAAAAAGCTACAGACATAACAACTTGCATTGGATCGTCCTTCGATTCTTTCCATCTGACATAAAAGCATTCAGTTAAACAAATCAGGGTCACAATATGCTCAAGTTCAGATACCATTGATGATAAGAACTATCTACAATTTCTTGATTAAGACAAAGTTGGGAATTCTTCCTGTATCAAATAGATGCCGCAGAGTAAGTCAATCCCCTTTTTTTGTGCTTTATCTTTTAAGGGTAACATTTCAAAGCTGAAGTTTGCCTACACTTTCAAAGGTCTGATTGCCATGCTGAGGTGCAGCTTGTCCACAAACAATACAGATCTTAAGATCACATGGAGGAGATACACTTGAGGAGAGACTGGCGAGTGTGTAACAAACCATGTTACGATAAAATTTCCACAGGTAACATCTGTGAACTTTCACTGTAACATGATATGTTTTATAAGATTCTTGTTGTCAGTATTCTGTTTTCTGCTATCCCAGAAAAAAATGAATGATCTTTAGAAAATTCAAATTCGAGTGTTAGGCGCTATGCATTATGTATTCTCTGATAGTTTTGCTGACCATTCTAGGAAAACAAAAAGGTTAATTTGGTGGCTACATATTGCCCCAACAAACTTTGAAAAATGTCACCACCAGGAACATCACTTTTCTCTGACTGATATCCTTTATGCCTTAATTTGAAAGTCAAATGAGCATTTCTAGGCAAAAGGAATAAGAGTTAGGGTGTGCCGGTGGGTTTATTTTTAATTGGAAAAGCAAGTCCTGTTTCTTAAAAGTCAGGTAATGATTTCAGGCTGTTTATAAGCAAGACCTGAATAAAATATTAGACAATCATGCTTGAAAGCTCTTAGTGGTTGCCTAATCTAATACAAATTGAGGAAATTGTGAAAGTAATTGGGGTTTCTTTGTTTACTGCAGAACTTATGGAAAACTTACCAAGTATAACATTTGATTCTTTTCAGGAGATTAAGAACTGTGCTTCAACTTCTTTGCATGTGACTAAGATTAATACTTTTATGTATTAACTGCCAAAACGAAAAGTGTTACAGAAATGAATACACTATATTCATACAATTAAATCTAGATCTGTATAGGGAAGATATGCTGTTTTTTATTGTCTTTTACTCCTTGACTTTTAGTAATAATAATCATAATAATGATTATTATTTTTTACAGCCAAATTCAAAGGCTGAAAGCACATGGTTCCATATAAAGAGATTTTTATTAAAACCATCAGTTAAGTCATTGATCTGGAATGAAATTTAGATCGATACTTTTTCAACTCTGACCAAACATCATTCCTGACCACATGACCAGCTTGTCCACAGTATGCTGTAGATGTCCACATAGGAAATTGCCAAGCACAGAAAGATGGATGACTTTTATTTAGAGAATATCTCTAACTGGAGCAAGAAAGAAAAAAAATCTGGACAGTGCGTGACTTGGTAAGGGACTTTGTTTTCTTCTACTGAGCATTTCAGCATATAGTGTAGAATTTCTTTAGGTGTCGTAGATGTTAGGTTTGTGATTTTTGCCAATATCTTTTAGTACCTGTATTAGGTGTTAGAATTACAGAGTGAGTTCAATGAGAGTAAGCGTATCTATGTATATATGAGCATAAATATAGTTGAGCCATTTTACCTTTACAAATAGTACTCCTCCAAAACTAAATCTTTTCTGAGCATATAACCCCAACTGGGTCCTCAGACTGTACATTTTGCCTGGTAGAGACTCAATTAAGGAATGGTGACTGGATTTACTTCCATTAGCATATTAAAACTCCATTTAAGAAATGTTTCGATGATGATAAAAGAATTGCTTCCCCACTGGATCTTTAAAGGAAACAGGCCAAGGCTTTCCTGTCCTGCTGATAATCATTTTTTTCTTCCTGCTGTTCATCCATTCCCCACTTCTGAAGACAAAGTGTCTTTTTTTCTATGGAAGAAAATGTGAAATATTAAAATAAACCCTAATAGCTCGAACTAGATAAAGAGTATAATGACCACTACTGTAAATATCATAAGCATCACCTAATAAGTAAGGAGTTGGTACATTTTCAGGATACTGTGATATATTTTTTCCAGTACTAGCAGGATGTGTTAAAGTGTGTTCTCCTTACAAGATTTCAAATTCATCACCAGACAGTTATGTTCTCACTTTAGTATTAAAGGCACAGCTGATGGTGCTCTATGAATAAAAATGAAAAGTAAATTCCACAGTCTAGTAGCCATGTGCCCTCGTTCCGTGGGACTTGAGATTACACACTGGGTAAACTAATAGCCTGCTGATTCAACCCCAGTGACTGACAGGGAAGTAAAAATTAAAATACAATGAAAATATATTGGGTACTAGCTACCAAGAGTTTTATTAGCAAGATACAAAAACCAGTACCAAGCCTTTGGGCTCTTGATGTAGAGATACTTTAAAAATTTACAAGGAGAATATTCACAGTTTCTTACTCACGTACTTAAAAAAAAAAAAAAAAAAGCTCTCATCTTCTTCCTCCTCTGGCAAAGTAGAGAAAAGCAATCAAGACTGAGAAAGGCAAATGTTGACTGGATCCTCTGTCTCAGAGCAATTCTTTATTCACCACCATGCCAGGCATTCAAGCAAGAGTGGGTCTGTACTTCAGAGCGGGAAGAAAATTTAGGAGATCATTGAACTAAATGACTTGAATTCATAGTTGAACACAGTAATATACATGTTTACTATGATATATAATAGTTTGACTAGAGCTAGAAATCAGATCTCCTCGTGTTCCACGAACAGCTTGGGGAATTTTCCCATTGCTGTGGATGTTGTTCCTGAATCTCAAGTCAGTAAGATACTTCAAACATTTTGTCCTTTATTTAGAATATTATTTTTTATTTATTTTGAGTATTCTTGTTTTTAAAATGTTTTAAATTTAAATATAATTGCATTTCTTTCCCCTCATTCTTTCCTCCCTCCGAAGCTGCCCATGCTCTCATGACTCTCGTCTATAGTTCTTTTTTTCTTTCTTTCATTACCATTATTGTTGTGTGTATTCGAGCACAGGCACATACAACTGACTCCATCTTTGTTGTTCGTGTAAATATAGATTCAGGGATGACCACTCTGCACTGGACAGCCAATAAGTGAGTCTCATCCTTGGAAGTTAATTTTTATCCTCTCAGTAATCAATACTTGCCTTTGCTTTGTGTCTAGGATCAGGACCTTACAAAATTCTCCCGATTCATATTAATATTGCATCGATATTGCCATTGCTCTGGTCTTCTTATGTAGCATTTCTAGGAAAAAGTGTTTCACAGATGACTTCCTAATATTCTGTCTCTCACAATCTTTCTTCCTCCTATGATCTTTTCTGTGATGTTCCCTGAACAGATAAAGGAGCTGTGATATAGATATATCCCCACAATCCATTTTTCTATGTATTGTTTCTAGTTATGATTTTCCAAGATGGTATCTACTTGCTGCAAAGAAACACCGCTTTGATAAGATATGGTAGCTGCACTTATCTTTAAATATAAGCATAAGATTTTGAACCTAGTAAGAAATTATACTGGTTAAGCAAAGTGGTGATGTTGAATTCTTTTCGATTCCTATGAGCTCAGTAGGCCCAACAAGGTTTTTATTACTAGGCATGATTTCCCTATTGATAACTAAGCTTTAGATCCAATTATACAGTGATTGGCTGTCACTGGCATATGAGTGCCACACATCTTCCATATTAACACATGCACATACAATCAGACAAACAAACACACAGTTGAAACATGTTCTGTGTGTTTGAGATCTCTCCCTCTCCCTCTCCTCCCTCTCCCTCTCCCTCTCCCTCTCCCTCTCCCTCTCCCTCTCCCTCTCCCTCTCTTCCTTCTCCCTCTCCTCCCTCTCCCTCTCCCTGTCTCCCTCTCCCTCTCCCTCTCCTCCCTCTCCCTCTCCCTCTCTCCCTCTCCCTCTCCCTCTCCCTCTCTTCCCTCTCCCTCTACTCCCTCTCCCTCTCTCCCTCTCCCTCTCCCTCTCCTCCCTCCTCCCTCTCTCTCCCTCTCTTCTCTCTCTCTCTCTCTCTCTCTCTCTCTCTCTTTTTCTCTGTGTGTGTATGTGTGTGTGTGGTGTGTAAAGAGAGGGGGTGAGAAGGAAATGAGAGGGAGAGGGATAGAAGAAGAGGGAGACGGACAGAGGGAGAGGGATAGAAGTAGAGGGAGAAGGAGAGGGATGGGGGAGGGGAGAGAGGGAGGGGAAGGGGAGGAGGGGGGAGATGAGTGGAAGAGGGAGAGGGAGAGAACGTGCAGGTGCAAATATGCATTACAAATGGAGGCCAGAGGACAGCCTTAAGATAGCCTTAGGTATCATTATTTTGAGACATGATATCTCACTGATATGGAACTCACCAAGTAGGATATGCTGCCCAGCTAGTAAGGCCCAAGAGATCTGTCTGTCTCCATCACTAGAGTACTAGTATTGTAGCCAGCCTGACAGAAATGAGACTTTCATATTTTCTATGAGACTATTGAAACAATGGATAACAAGAAGTTAAAATTCCCCCCAGGAACTGCATGCTGTGGTGTGAGGTGGGGAGGAAGAAAAAAAGCTTACACTTTGGCCAGGGAAAAAGAAAACTCATCTTCAGAAAGTGATTTACAATTTGCTAGAAAATCTAGTGGAGGAGACTTGAGCCAAGACAATGATGGGGTAGTAATGGCTTGACCACACGTTGACCAAGAATGCTTAGCTGTGCACAACCCTGGCCCTCTATTTAAATGTGCATCTTGTGTCAGGACCACAAAGATGGACCTAGGGGTTATTAGATCTCCTTGTCCCTCTTTACAATATGTCCACACTAATTAAATCTATATTTTCTACATTGTACTACTAATGTTGCTCATTTTTAAAAATTGTCTTACTAAAGGAAGAAGGCAAGCATAGTTTGTTAGGACTGTCATAGCACACTCATAATTTTGGTACCAGAATTACAAGTACACATCATCTTACCCAGTTTTGTAAATGTGTGTTCTGAAGATCAAGCTCATGATCTCATGCTTGCAAGGTTAGAACTTTACTGAGTTATCCTCCCAACCCCAACAAAGTCTGTTCAAACAAAACTACATATGCTTTTCCAAGGCAATCTCTACTCGTTTCCATTATACAGTATTATTGAATTCAATAGCAGTAAAGCAAGAATATCAGTATTGCTAAGGAAACATGGCTGTGGTATAACTTCAGAATAACTTTCTATTTTATTACCTTCCACAGACATGAAAAACATCAAAATAACTTGATTAATTTATGACAACAATCAAAGAGATACCAGGTTAGGGCAGGAACCCTCTGGACAGAAGGCCACAAGCCGTACTGAGCTTTCTCATTACGTATGACCTTCTCCAATCAAAATTCACCAGATGTTACTTGTACAAAAAGCAGCCTGGCCTTTCCTACCAGTTAGAGGACCATCTCAAGAAGAAATTGCATTTTTATGTGATAGCTTCTCCCGTCTTGACAACTGTTTCCAGACATGCGGTATAGAGATATTGGAAATCTTAGTAAGTTTCCAATTATGGTTGGAAAAGGTACTTTTTCCAACCTTTAAATTCCATGTGTATGTAGAATTCGACATGATCATATTAGTTCCCCTTCCAAATTCCCCCACCACCTTCCCATCATACCATCTTCCCTACTTCATGTCCTATTTTCTAAAATGGTTAGGTAATCCATTTATTAACCCATTGAGTAGTGCTGTCTGTATTGCATATGTTGTTATCCTCAGGGGATACAGCCATATAGATGGCCTAGCTATGGGTGAGCACTAACAGTCACTTCCTTATTTTTATTACTTTATATATCGTAGCTGTTTCATCTGAATGTACGTCTGTGTACTACATGCATGCAGTACTCTCCAGGCCAGAAGAAGATATGGAATCTCCCTGGTACTGTAGTTACAGACAGGTGTGAGCTGCCATATGGGTGCTGGAGATGGATCCCTGATTCTCTAGAAAAGTAACCAGTGCTCTTAACCCCTGGGCTATCATGCTAGCCCCAGGAGTCATTTCTTTTCAGCACTTTGAACAGCAATGACTCTGAATTAACCACTAGTCATCACCATAAGAAGCTTCAGTGGTAAATATTAGGTACCGTGCAAATCCACAGTGCATAAATCCATAAATATAAACAGAAAGATGTCCAACAACTTGCCATTTAGAAAAGCCACATTAATAAATTCTCTGCTAGGACCTAGGACTTTCCTAGTCATACAATTCCATTTTTGTGATCCTTAATTATGTAACTATGTCTTTTTGTACATCGCTACCTTCCATAAATCATGAACAGATTATTCTTCTCCCCAACTCTGATTTCTAAACAGAAAAGGGAAGTTCATTGAGTTCTTGCTAGGTGTTTGCTCTGTCTTGATAGTAAAATGTCTTCCTGTACCTAATCCCACTGCCAATGCCTCTCTTTGCATGCTCCCACTATTTGCATTCCTATTACTCCCATTCCCTTATTCCACATAACACACAAAGAAATAGCAGTATGATTCATATCTAAAGTGGGGTAGGAGTTACAAGTTAATATCGCTCTTTGGATGATGCAGATATATGTGCCCCCTCTCTCATCTATCTCTGTGCATGTACATGCAAGTTTTCACATTTACCATAAAGCCCAGAAAGCCAACAAACGCTACCGAGGTAGTTCCGTCAGCTAGTCTTGTGATTTTTTTCCCACTATCTTTCCACCAGAATTTAGGAAAAAACCTAGAATGGAAATGATGAAGATGAGAAACCATCTGACTTAAGGAGGATGCTGAGTGCTCACAGTGGCTTTACTTCTTTCCTGCTCTAGCATTCTGTCACTAAAGGTAGCCTCAGCAACATAGATCAGTTTAAACCTGATATTCAGATACAAATAGAAAAATATAACTTTTTGATCCTCTTAAACAAGCACAGAAGGAAACGAAACAAGGGATAAGAAATAGGATAAATTAATTCCATAGCAGTGTCATCTAACATTTGAAACAGTGAATCTATGCTGAATCTCTATTGCAGGTATGACCGCCTTCTTTGTTTACAACCTCAAATAAGGTTGGCAGCAACCTCATAAGAAATGAAAGGGTCTTCAATAAGACTATTTTTGTTATGGCAAATATTACCCATGTTTAAGCCAAATCTATAAACCCTCTAAAAGACAACCCAAATTAAATTTACATAAACAAGCAGAGCATACTGGACCACAATGGCCCAAGGCTAACAAGACATCCTTCCTTTTTTTTTTTTAACCTAAAATCATATTTATCTAGAGAGAGAATACTCAGAAATGAAACTGTTCTTTTGTTCTAAAGAGCCATTAAGAGACAATGGGTGATGTCATTCCAACCCTCTTATGTTGGAAAAGAATTTCTGCATCTTCACATTCTGTAATGGTACATCTTCATCAGGTATTTACAAAAGGGAAAACCAGATGGCCTCAAAACTTCCATTCAATGTCTAGTCACTCATAAATGAGTTGTTTTTGTAGATAATCAGCTCTGGCATTTTGGCTTCCTACAGTTTTTTCCTAGACTAAAGGTAGCATAGCTCTCGGTGCTCCCACTCGTCAGGAGGCAGGATCCTGCTCTAACCCCTTTGGGAACAGGTATCAGCAGGTTTACAGTTGCAGTGGAACAACATAAGAAGTTCTATAAACAATGCTGTTGGTTCCTATGAAATGACTTGCCTCTCCCATATGCCTTTATTTAAAGATGAATTGAATCATTTGAGGCAGCTTACAAGGTCAAACCATTCACAGCCTGGTTCTCGTTGAACACTGAGCAGAAGGTTAAGCTGTATGAGATTTGGCAAGTCTTCTTGGCCAGTCTCCTTCAATGGTCAGTTTAGAAGGCCGTCACTTATCTCTGTTCTGCTTTCAGCTTTACTATTTGTTTGAGGGTGACTAGGAACAGTTGTGACAGGTTAGATAAGGTTGCTGTCTACATGGTCCTCAAGCTCAACTGAGGATTAGAAAAATAAAGAAGAAAAAAAAAACAATAATGTCTGCCAATCAAAGGTGCTACAAATAAGTTGCACACAGAGGCAGCTGTACCCAGGCTGCAGAGATTTAATTTAGCCCTAAGAGCACTTAGAAAAATGTTGAGTAGTCTCCCAGAGCCATAAATTGTTTTCTCCAGAATGATCCAGGAAAATTGTTTGAGCTCTTAGCCATGGCTGCTTTGGTCCCCTTAGCTAGCAAAGAAAGTATTTTAAATATGTTACAATGGTAAATTGGCATGTGCTATACACCTCTACTGACTTTTAAATATCAGAATCGCTTCCACAAGACCAGTTACATTTAAAGCCAAAGCTTTTATGCAAACACTCCAGAATGCGTGCATTTAGTGTGGCAAGCATAATGCAATCACTTCATTTGAGAATAGCAATGTAAATCCCTCCCCTTTAAAATGTGTGCTTTATGCACAGAGGGTTCACATGAATGTTTGTGAAAGGCTTGGTTTTTGAGCACTAACTTATTGAAGAGCAGGCAATTCGAGTCTTGTTGCTTAGCGGCATTTGTAGCTCAATCAAAACTCCAGGCTGAGGGGCTGGGGAGATGGTTCAGCCAGTAAAGTTCCTTTCTGTACAACCATAAGCCCCGCATTTGGATCCTCAGTGCCCATCTCCCCTGTCTTGTTGGTGAGTGCCTGTAAAATGCTTGGTGCATGGACACAGGTTGATCTAGGAAACTGCTTAGCTACTAGTCTAGCCAAAATGATGAGGTCCTAGTTCCATACAAGACTTCATCTCAAAAACTAACGTGAACAGGAAATGAACTCATATGGACCTCTGACCTACACACACCTACACACCCACAGTGTAGTATACCTGCAAACAAACACACACACATAGAGAGAGAGAGAGAGAGAGAGAGAGAGAGAGAGAGAGAGAGAGAGAGACAGAGACAGAGACAGAGACAGAGAAAGAGAAAATTTAAGCAAAATAATGGCAATTTTTAAAAAAATTAAAAGGCAGGTAGAAGTCATAATGAATATATTAATGCTGAAACACTCAATGTTGACAAGTGTGTAATGAAGTGAGTTCATGCATGAACTATTTGAAGAGTTACAAATTGATCTGTTTTTCTTGAAGGAATACAATATCAAGTCTGATAGTATCTTAGTTATGATTTCTATTGTTGTGATAAAACACCACAACCCAAAGCAACTTGAGGAGGAAGAGGTTTATTTCATCTCATGCTTCCAGCTAACCGTCCGTTACTAAGAGAAAATGGGCAGGAACTCATGACTCAATCAGGAAGCAGAATGCGGATGTCACAGAAGAGTGCTCCTTACTAGCTTACTCCTCATGGGTACTTTAGCCTGTTTTCCTTTTTTAAATTATTTCTTTTAATCTTTGAGGTTATAGTATAATTATATCATTTTGTCTTCCCTTTTTTCCCCTCCAAACCCTCCCACATAGCCTTTCTTGTTCTTTTTCAATGTCATAGCCTGTTTTCAATAACTGTTATTACATATATACATGTTCGTATGTCTTAAAATACCCAAGGCCATTACCCTCAATGTAGTACACCTTACAATGAGCTGGACACTTCAACCTTAATCATCAATCATAACAATTTACCAGGGACTTACAAACAGGACAAACTGTAGGTATTTTCTTAGTGGAGGTTCCCTCTTATAAAATAACTCCAGTTGTGACAAATTGATATAAAACTACCCACCACACTGGTGATTTTTTTTCTGTGACTGTTACACCAAATTATTAGAAGCAATAATCATTATATATTATGGTACAATCTTATATCATAAATATTATTTAAAATATGATGTTACATAGCAGAAGTACAGCTTTGCCTTCATGTATGTCATCCAACAACTGGAACAGGGGCTGTTCCTGACTCTGTTGCCTGCCTATGGATCCTGTTCTCCTAACTGGAAATAGACTGAAGATAGATAGATAGATAGATAGATAGATAGATAGATAGATAGATAGACAGACAGACAGATAGATAGATAGATAGATAGATAGATAGATAGATAGACAGAAAAATAGAGACATAGAGAGAGACATAGAGAGATATAATATAGAATAGAGAGATTGGAATGTCCATCTGCAACACTATACTCAGCGGTCACTTTCAACCTACTACTTGTACTACATGATCTGCTGCAGTTATTCAAATGGACTTACTTTAATTTTTAAATTTCAGAATGCAAATGCAAATGTTATTCTAATAGTAATACTATAGTAATAAGCACACACATAACTTGTATTACATATGCACACATGAATAAAGGCATCTGTGTATGGTATGTTATATCACTTTGTCATAACAAACAAAAGGAAACAAAATGGCCAACATATGAAAGCGCTTCATTACATGAGTAATTAAAACCAATTTATGTGTATGTTTTTCTCTACACATCTGCTAAATGAAAAGAAGGTAGACAAAGTCTCACAAAATAACACTGAAATAATATATCAGTCATTAGACTGCTTTCACTGCATGATGTCCAATATAGTGAAATCAAATGGGCTGATTGAGTACGCATATCTAAGGGTAATCATCTCTTTATTTTGGAATGTATTTTCTCATTTTTCAAAGATACAAGAAGATTGTTTCAACAGGAAATGGTCAACACACACACACTTCTCTCTCTCTCTCTCTCTCTCTCTCTCTCTCTCTCTCTCTCTCTCTCTCTGTGTGTGTGTGTGTGTGTGTGTGTGTGTGTGTGTGTGCGCGTGTGTATTCTGGTGACAGTGGAGACCAAAAGAAGGTGTTGTATCACATGGGGCTAGAGTTACAGATGGTTGTGGTCCATCATGTGTGTTCTGAGAACCCAGGCCCTTACAAGTCCAGCAATTGTTTTTAATCAATGAGCTATTGCTCCAGCTCTAAAGTGTAAAAATTTTATACAGAAAAATGAATGTTATCAATATATGTGAAATATTCAGAAAAAAGATTATATTTAAAAAGAGAAAACCTCAGACCAAGACATTTTTCACATTTGATAGAAAATTTTGATTCTATATGAGAACAACACAATGTTGTAGTTAATTAAAATACAGCAATCTGTGCACAAGAAGTTTTTAAAAATAGTAGAGGAGTGAGCCTGAGGAGTAAATACCTAAGAAAGATATAGTAAAACAAGAACTCAAAAAAAAAAATCTAGGATATAGCCAAATAAAGTTCATTGGATTACAAAGTAATAGAAAAAGTGATATGTTGACAGGAAGAAATATAAAAATTATTTTTAGCTATACTGCTGTACATAGAGGGAAAGAACCTAATTATGATCAAATGTTCATATAGCCAACAGAGGTCTTTCATTCATTTTTAATATGCATGTTTTGGGAAAAAATCTACCCCATTTGCTTGCATATTGAAAGGAATCAGTTACTAATGATATGGTATAATATAAATGCTTCTCCAACTATTAGAAAAACTGAAAAGAAAGAGATAAATCCAAACTCATTCTTTGATGTTTGGATTATTTTGTTATGAAAACATTAGAAGACATATACAGTAGGTCAATATTCCTTATGAATACAGGACACAGAAACTGGAGGGTGGGTTATCAAGATAAATGTTCTACCTTTCTACCATTTAGAGCAGAGAGCCTAGTCAAATAGACACACCATCACTTTCTGTTCTGTGATACATATGATACATATATTCCACAAGATCTCATCTTTCTTAGAATTTGAGATAAATATTATCCTGAAGAGAGACTATCATTTGTTCAGAAAGTGTTTTTGATAGATTTGACTGGGTTCAGAGCTAACAACTATGTTTTGCAAATCCAGTGACTGGAGTCTACTTCACAACCAAAGGAATTTGAAACAAATGTAGATATGCTAGGACTCAGAGGAAAGATTGAAAGTGAGACAGACACAACCTCACAACAGAAAGGATTTATCCAGATGTTTAGAAGTAAAGTGTCTGTGGTATGCGTAGTATGCACTTTTTTCTCAATTCCTTTTACAAATTATTAATAAATATCACACTCTTCACACAAATGTCTTATAAGATGTGTTTTATGTATAGATAATATAAAACTGTACCCAGAAGTGTTTCATGATTGATAGAGAAACCATCATAGGGCCATATTCAACAGAGGCTAATCTAATGGAGAAAATGTGGAACAATGCATACCTCCTTAGAAGCTTGGTGTTATGTACCCTGTTTGAAATTTCCTGGAAAGGAGGAGGACAGTCCATCGAGTAGGGACCCATGAGAAAAACTGGAGCTGTAGACCAGCAAGTGGTCTTGGGTAATAAATGATGCAAACAGTGAAAGAAGATGTAGTGATAGAGAGAAGAGGCTACAATACCAAATTCAAATCAAAACTGTAAATCTAAAAATGGAGTATATGCTCAATGTTTTTCTAACCGTATCGAAAGTACATTACTCTATGTAATTAATTCCAGCCATTTAAAATGTTTTACTTCTGCCTATTGAATGAGGAAGAAACTGTGTTAGTTGGTAGACCAAACCCCAGTGAATGCCAATCCCCTCCCCTATCCACAAACTGCAGCTAATACATGTACATGCTGAACCTGACTTTATGCTCAAGGTTGGAAAACAGTCTCCTTCACCTCACAGAATAGATGAGCAATTATGCATGCCCAATTCTGCAACATTCATATAAAAGATATCAAGATTGGTCTCATTACATTTCCATTGTTCGTTAATAATTATTGAAACAAAGGACTACCTACCATTGATGGCTCAATGGACCTTGTGTCCCCTTATTCTGCTGTGATGAGCTGAATATATTCTATATTCTCAACAAATCAATTGCCTTTTCCCTAATCTACACTATTGTTCACTTAAAAACAGATGAAACATTTTATTCTTCTGCACAGAGTGTGATGACACATGGAATGAGTACAAGTTTTTTATGTAAATTGCCCATTGACACCAGTGAAACAGAAACATATCACTTAATACCAGGATTAAATTGTCCAAAAGATTATTATTTTTTTCTCACTCAAAGATTATTGGCATACCTGATTTTCTGCCTACCTCACATGTTTTGGGGAAAGGCACTACTTCCAGCATCAAGAATCTTATCAAGAATCTCTTTGGCTCTTTTCATAAGCATCAGGGAAGTGATGTCAGTGTTCCATCTTTTCTGTGGTCTGCAACAGAGCTTCACAGCTGTGATAACAGCATTTTGGCACTTGCAACTCACTGAATCCAGATTCATCCAGAACTCCTCAGAGATGGTGGAGAGTGACAATGTAGGAGGATTTCTCCCACCTTTGATTTTAAACTTCTCTAGCTCACACTCAGATAATCTGGGTTTTGGAATCATTTTATTAACGCTTTCAGGAAGAATTTAGTCAGATCATGACAATGTACTCTGAAATCATTTAGTCAACCTGTCAGACCAGACATACCATGGTTGGTTAAATACTGTGGGCTTTGCATAAAGTAAAAACACAATAAAAATAAAACATACTGTTCTGGATTAAACTGACTGCCATCATGAGGGTAGCTGCCTCAAAAAGAGAAAAACAAATATGGAAATCCCCTATGGTATTAGTCATAAATTCATCTCATACATAGAGCAGACCACTGCAAAGAACTCACTGAAAATAATGATAAAGCACTATCTTGAACGATTGGTTATCACTGTGATTTCTTTAAAATATCTCTTTAGAAGCTTGTTTGCATTGCTATGTCATGATATAGGAGTGTAAATGTATCCAGGGTTACATGGTAGCTCTATATTCAAGAAACTTCCATGACTTCAGCAGATGTATCCAAGCACAAATCTGAAGATGTTCAAATTCAGAGCCCTACTTCTCAGTAGTCATATGTCACTTCTCATTAGGTATATAATAAAGTATACTGCAAGACCTTTTAAGTCAGCAACCGTTTTGACATAACTTGATATTAAGATGAACAGCTATTGCCAAGAAGTGACTCCTAAGGAAAATACAGATGCAACTAATCACCATGGGACAAGGAATACAGAATTTTATTATTTAAAAGCAGCAGGCACAAATTCTTTCTGTTTTTTGAATGATTAATTTCTAATTAATTATTAGAAATTAATTAATTGTTTCTTCCACAAATCAGCAAATATCTGAGCATAATCAGGCATGTTTTAATGACATGCCTTCAAATTTCTTCTTCTTTTTTGTTTTTTTTTGTTTTTTTTTTGTTTTTTTGTTTTTCGAGACAGAGTTTCGCTGTGTAGCCCTGGCTGTCCTGAAAATCACTCTGTAGACCAGGCTGGCCTCGAACTCAGAAATCCACCTGTCTCTGCCTTAAAAGTGCTGGGATTAAAGGCATGTGCCACCACTGCCTGGCTCAAATTTCTTCTTATAACAGTCTATGAGTTTAGTTAGTCATAAAACAGCGGTGAAAATGTTGTCAGACATTATACACAACACAGCAGACCCAAATAATATAAAATAAAAAATGGCAACAACGGAATAAATATGACCTGTCTAAAATATAGTTTGGGTTAAGAAAGAAAGAAAGAAAGAGAGAGAGAGAGAGAGAGAGAGAGAGAGAGAGAGAGAGAGAGA
>NW_021620995.1:2770577-2826692 GCF_004785775.1 Grammomys surdaster
GAGGGAGGGAGGGAGGGAGGGAGGGAGGAAGGGAGGGAGGGAGGAAGGGAGGGAGGGAGGAATGGGAAGGGAAGGGAGGGGAGGAGAAAAAAGGAGAGGAGAGGAGAAGAAAAGAGAAAAAAAGAAAGAAAAGAATGGGCTCAATATACTTGTATGGATGTAGCAAAAGACATCTCTGCCTCACAAAGTATGAAGGTAGGAGTCCCAGGAAACAAAATAATATGGAGGACTAAGATAAAAAGAGAACAGGAAGCCGTTATACATTACCGTCATTAAATCATCTGCATGTGTCAATGATCAATAGTACTTGCAATTACTTTCTACATGTCTGCATTACAGAAGAATCAAGTCATAATTATAATAATATTGATCAATAAATTCTTTCAAACATTTTTGACTTTCCAATTGACACTCATTTTCTTGTGAACATATGAGCTTTCATTCCTACTCAAGAGACAATCGCACCCTCTAAAACAGCTTACTATTTATTCGGTAATTTCTCAAAGTGCATAGTATGTGAGAATCTATGCTTAGCACTCCTATAAAATATATGAATAACTACTTCAATGTATCATTTTATGTGTAAAGCTCTGTTTCACATTCTCAATTTTTAAAGAGAACCTAAAACACATTAATGTGATCTGCACAAATAGCAGTTGTTGAGATGCATATGCAATGTGTGAATTTATTCATTGTGAATAAGATGTGAGGAGTCCAGACCAATATCAACCTGACATTAAGAATGAACACGAGCTTCACAGATCAAGAGAGAAACAGACAGCCTTATCAACAAGAAGCACTGGTCTTCCTAAATAGCAACACCATACTGAGGAGATGGAACTAATTGCCTTCATAAACATAAGGACAGCATGTAACTTGTTAAAGTTTGGATGTGGAATGGCCGCCAAAGGCTTGTGTGTTAAAAGATTGCCTGTCAGTGTACAGTGGAGAGGGTCTTTCAAATCTAAGATCCATTAGAAGAAAATTAAGACATTAGGTATATGCCTTTGAAGGTGTTGTTGGAATTGTCAGATTGCCAAGTTGTTTGTTGTCATCATCTTCTTCTGGACTTCTTCTTCCTTTTTCTCCTTCTCCTTCTCCTTCTCCTTCTCCTTCTCCTCCTCCTCCTCCTCCTCCTCCTCCTCCTCCTCCTCCTCCTCCTCCTCTTCTTCTTCTTCTTTCTTCTTCTTCTTCTTCTTTCTTATTCTTCCTTTTCATCATCATCTTTATTATTTATTAATATTATTATCCTTTTTATTCTTTCTCCTTCTCCTCTTCTCTCTTCTCATTCCCCACCAACTACTTACCAGCTGCCATAAGTGAGCAGTTTTCTTTTCTTGTGAGTAAATTTTCTCTCTTGTATACTCTGCCCCTATAATGTATTTTGCAAGCACAGGACCAAAGTAATTGGCAAAGTGACTTTGAAACATAACTTCTGAGTCTGTGATCCATAATAACCTTTGTTACTTCAAGTTGATTTTCTCTGGTATTTTGTTTCATCAATAGAAAGTGGAATAGCATACTTTATGTGAAACAGTACAGCAATTAAGGATGTTTCATTTAGACTTTTACATTTATAATGCCTTTGTTGGTACACAAAAAGTTCCAATATTGGAAACCTGATGCAAATATAAGTCAATTGAGAACTACTGAAGCCATTAAGTGAAATATCTGTATTTTTTCCTTAAGTGCTCATAATTCTTAAAATAATCTCAATTTGATGACCTGCCTGTGTGATACACTTATGCAATAGAGTCACAAAAGTATGAGGAGTAGCCAACTACTATGTAATAGGACTTAAGGCATGTTTCATGATATGAATCCCATGGTAGACAGTACTCTGATGGTCAAGAGCCTCAGACTAGAGAGGCCATGGCCCTAGAGGAAGCCAAATATTGTTCTGCTAAAGGGATGTAGCAATAAAATGACTCCTAATGATATTTTTGCTATATTATCTTCTATGTCATGCTGGGTCAGTATCTCATTAAGCCATTATCAAAAGGGCTTCCAGGTGCAGGAAATGGGAACTAATACAGAGACCCACATCTGGACAATTAAAGAGAATGAGAGAATTTGGAATACCTAGGCCTAAAGGGATCGTCTTCATCAAACCCCTTCATGTAGAACTCTGGGAGATCTGCAAAAGAAGAGAAAAAAATTATATGATCCTGAAGAGGATGGAAGACACCAAGTCAATAATACCTTCCAGATGCAAAAGTATCTGAGACACATATGAACTCACAGAGAATATGTCAGCATGGAAAGGGCCTGCACATGTTGAAGCCAGGTGAGGTCTCAGCCCGGAGAGGAAACACACCCCCTACCAATAACACAAAAGCTATATCCAATTGTCAAGTACTAACAAACAAAAGTTAAGTTAACTCCAATGGAGTCACACTGGGTATACAAACCACACTTAAGGACAGGTCTCATTTCCAGAAATAGATGGACAATACAAAACTAATTCAAAGGTATTCTTGAAGGATATTTTTTTGTCTCATACTGCTTTTTTGAATTTTTTTTAACCTTGGCAACTTTTTGTCAATATATTATGGTTTCTACTTTTGTGTTTTTATAGTGTATGTGTGTGTGTGTGTGCTCCTCATGCTTTTTTCTTTTTTTGTGTTCTGTTTTGTTGTAGTTTGTTTATTATCTGCTAATTTTCTTAAGAGAGAAATCAAGAAGATATGGAACTGCAAGGGTGGGGAGGTGGAGCAGATCACAAAGAAGATAGGAAAAGGGAAGATGAAGAAAAGGGAACTGTGATCAGAATGTATCATATATAAGATTTTTTTCTTTTAAAAAGTGAAAATAAAATAATCTCAATTAATACAACTATAAATCTGGAGCTATTAGACTCTCCTCAACCAGAGTAATTTGACTCACTATTTTTTAACCCTTCAACCAAACTCTTTCTTTTACCATAAACATTTAGTATGCTTCTTGATATACATGTCAAATTTGCTATGCCATCTACACGCAGAGGACAAAAGCTTTAATCTGTGGAGTTGAACGCCTACCTCATATTGCCATATCAGTTATTGGTAGGGATTGTGTTTCCTTCCAGGGCTGAAACCTCATCTGTCTTGAACTTGTGCAGGCCCTCTCCATGCTGCCATATTTTTGAATGCTTTAAATAATAAAATCAAAATTTGGGTTTGAGTTTTACTTTTTACCTATCACAATGAGAAATAAAATAAGGAATATGATGAATATTTATCTTAGAAAAATCAATTGGTGATTTTTTTAATATGATGTTTTGTGGTGTATGTTAAAGATAAAGACTTTACCTTTCAATCCTTTCTGTGTAAATATCTCTCATCATGACATGGAGAAAACCACTCATATTTTCTCTTCCTTATCTGTGAAAATCACTCTAACTTACTTTGTGAAACAAGCTATGAGCAAATTGTATGAAAGCAATACATAGTAAAAGAGAAGAGTAATACATAGCAAAAGTGACAAAAATGAAGTCAAGGAACTTGATCTCACAGCAAATTATGTTGAAAACAAAGCAGTTAAAAATAACTTCAGGTCTCGAGACTTTTGCCATCCAACAGGAACACACATCAGTCATAGTTGAAACTTGTTCTCACAACTGTTGAATACATTCCTGAGATGACTGGTCTGATAGGCCATGCTTTTTGAATATTTAGTTTGTTGTTCAAAATGTAAATCCTACTTTGGTTTCTGTTGCCATGTGTGTTCCTATAGAGAAAATCTCTTGTGTAATGTACGGAGATAGCACTTGTCAATAAAATACTGATTGGTCTATAAGTTTAGGCAGAAACAGTGTGACATCTGGTAGGGAGATTGAATTCTGGGATAAACTCAAACACAAGGACTGGCCAGGTAGCATAGAGGAGGTCAGGAGCATGTTAGCTGAGCAGAGGTAACCAGCCACATGGGAGAACATAGATTAGAAATAAATGGAATATTAAGTTACATTCTAATTAGGGAAGAGACAATACTTATTGCCTAGGTACTTGTAAATATACTTACATCTCAGAATCATTATTATGGGATCCTGAGGCACAGGAGAAACTTTTCATTTTACAAATATGCATTTTACAATTATATATTTAAATTTACAATTGACTTTACAAAATCAAATTAGGAAAGAAACTGACTCTTTTAACTTACTCGCTATGAGTCATCATCAAGGAAAACAGAAGCAGGAACTCAAGATCTTGAAGCAAAAACCATGAAGGCGTGTTGTTTACTATCTGGCCTGGGTTCTATAGCCTTTCTTATGTAGCCTAGTCCCATCTAGCTAGGGATGGTAAAATACAGAGTAGACTGGGTCCCCTGGTCAGTTAACTGTCTAGAAAATGGTTCTTAGACACAAGGCAATTTGACTGCAGTAGCTCTTCAGCTGGGACTCTAGGTTTGTGCCAAGTTGACGGTAAAAAGTTACCAGCACACTTGTTAATTGTATCATTGCTGTGCCCTGTTAATCATATCTCTTTACTTCAATCCATGGAAAGTGTCCCCTTCTCTTGGCCTTTGGAAGAACGCAGATAAATTTGTACAGGGTCTCAAGAGGTGATTTGGGAAGGTATTACTTCATCTTTATAATTAATTTTACTTTGATGACTCTGGGTCAGAATACTACAAGTGACTTACATCTTTCTTCCTTCATATAAAGAGGCAAATGTTGCCTATTTGTAACACAGAAACTAATATCAATGTCATGTATATCATATCACAGTATGTATAGAGCTATTTTATAATTCATAAAAATTTAATATATTGACATGAATATCTTATGCCTGAGCATTCATTCTACCTAACATTTTAATGATTATTAATGAACATGACTGAGAAAAAATAATTTCAGGTGAAAATCATTATTTCAGATTTTATCAGGTTTGTTTTGTTTTTTTTAAGTAGACTATGTAAAATCTGGTTTGACCTCTTTTGACTCCTTTGTTTTAAAGAAATTTGTTCTGTGGAGTTGTAATTTTAAGATTCTCCTTTATGCAATTTATTACAGAGCACTGCCACCATAATCCATTTTGAAATTCAAAGTGTTTGATATTCAGCCATTGAAAGCCTCTTCAGGAAAAACTCTTGAATTCTCCTGAAGAGCGTCTAATATTTCCTCACTTTCTGATAGTCTGATCACTGCGCACATGGCCTGCCCTAAACATGTAGTAATCTTGTGCATTCTTTGTGGTTCTTTTAATCATTAACGACACTGAGACTTCTTACTTGTTCTAGTTTGAATCTGTTTCTGAAATAAACACCTTGAACAAAAGCAACCCAGAGATGAAGGGATTTGTTGCTATTTACACTTCCGGATCATCATCTACCACTGAGGGAAGTCAGAACAGAATATCCAGGCAAGACACTGAAGGAAGGAATCATAAAGGGATGCTGCTTGATAGCTTCCTCTCTACCTGGCTCACTTATGCTTAGGTAACTTCCATTCACAATCCAGGACCACTGCTTAAAGATAGTATTTCTCACAGTAGGCTGTGATGTATGTAGATGTTTTTCTATATATTCAAGTTGACAATCAAGATTAACCATTAAACTTTAAATAACCCCAGAGCACAAGTAAAACTCAGCAAGCTATAGTTTCATATTATCTATTGTATGTTACTCAACAGGAAGGAAGGAGCAAACGAATAAACTCAGGTCTGGGTAATGGTGTAAACCTTTAAGTCCAACACTCAGGAGGCAGAGGCAGTCTGAGAGTTCAATTAATAATAAAGACAAGCCCCCACAGTCATGCTCACTATCCGGTCTGAACCAGACAGATCCTCAGCTGAGGCTTTTCTCTCAGGTGACTCTATGCTCTGTCACACTGATAATCAAAACTAATTGAGACACCACTTAACACAGTCACAAGATTTTGCTATTATAATCGCTCCTAAAAGTTTCAAAGCTATATCCATTTCATTTAGATCATGAGAATCTATTTTGAATTAGAGTTTGTAAAATATTGAAGGTGGAGAGCAAAGCTAACTCTGGACTACTGATGTCTATTTGTGTCAACACAAATTCTTTAAAAACACTGTATTTCATCTGCTTTTGCTAATTTGTCAGAAAACTGACTTCATTTTAACTATGTACATTTTATAAGGTTTGATTAAAATTATAATTCAAAAGCTGTTATGTGATGAACTTTTATAACCTTTCTTTTATTTAAGATGTTCACTTTGTAGGTTGAGGGTTGGGGATGCTTATTTGTTTTACAGAACTAAAAATGGAACCCATGGTCACATGCATGATAGATAAATGTATACCACTATTCTATATTCATAGCCTAAGGCCGGACTTTCCTGTCCTTTAAACATTTTATATGTTACTCAAACAATTGAAACGCTTCAAAAGGAAATTAATTTTATCTTGTGAATAAATATTTAAAACGTTGAAAAGTAGGAGCTAAAGAAACAGCTTGGGGCTAGGAGCACTTGCCACTCTTGCAGACGATGTGGGTTCTCAGCACCCACATGATAGTTCACAACCATCTGTAACGCCAATCCTAGGCCTGCCCCTCTCCTCTGACCTCCAAGGATACCAGGTAGGCATGCACCCGGTGTAATATATATATGAAAGCAAAAGGCATGTGTAAATAAATAAATATTAATAAAATGTCAAAAAGTGATTACTGAAATATGTAGAAGGCATCCATTATCAAAATGACAAGTAAAATTTCCTAGGAACATGAATGCAAAAAGTCACATGAGCTGCACTTAACATGTTCACAGGGTAGGCTTTTAAACATGAGTACAGTAATAGCTTGAATTTTAAGAAAATACGGTCAAATTTATTAGAAGAGAAAAAACTGAAAGCAGGGATACCAAGATTTGTGGTAAGGATGGAGCAAAACTAAACTCTTGTAGATTCCCGATTGAATCAAAGTATTCAAACCAATCTCCAAAAAAAAGAGGTTATAGGTTAAATATCCAAATATTTACAGAAAGGGCCTGAACACACTCCAGTGACCTGTTTCTTCCAACGGTTATTTTTTACCTACCCATCCACCTCCCACTTTCCTATATTCTCTAATATACTATAATGTAATTATTCCATCAAGTGACTTATCCAATCATTAGGTCACAGCACTGTGATCGACTTATCCTTGGAAAAGCCCTCGCAGAAGCATCTAGAGATTTGCTTTACTGATCTTCTACATGTTGATCAATCTATTCAAGTTGACAAGCAAGATTAACCATTAAACTTTTCAATACCAAAAGTGTGAAGCAGTACAAGTAAACCTCAGCAAGTTGTAGCTCCATGCTATCTGTGGTATATTATTCAGAAGTAAGGAAGGAGCTCAGGCCTGGGGTGGACAACTTTAGGTCCAGCATTCAGTGGGCAGAGGCAAATTGGAAGTTCAAGTCCAGCCAGGTTTACATAAGGAGTTCCAGGACAGCCAGGGATGTATAGTGAAAGTCACTGTCTCAAAGGGAAAACAAAAATAGTAGAGGAAAAGGAGAAAGGGAGAAATGGAGGGAAAAGGGGAGAAAAAAAGAAAGGAGCTATTGATGAATTTCAACAATGTGGTTAAATATTAAAGAATTATAGTAAGTGTATAAAGATATTGTAAAATATTAGATTCTGTAAAAATTTATTCATGTAATATTGAAAACACAGAATTATAGAGATGGAAAACATCAGTGTACACAGATTCAAGTTTGTAAAGGGACTTGCATTGGCAGTGAATGCACTGACAGCATGGGGAATTTCTTTTCTGAACTGTTGACACCATGGCTGTGGCAGAACTCACGCATTTCCAGCTGTGATAAAGTGCATAAAATGAAATGCACAAAATGCAAAAGTCAAGTATCAGTGGATACTGTCAATATCCTGGCTGACAACACACCGTATATGCAGGGCATAACTCTTGGAAGAAATCAAGTGAAATTCACAAACGACCTCACTCTACTATTCCTTCTAACTGTTCATGGATCCAAACCTATATATTTTCAACATAATGTATTAAAATGAGCAGCTGAATATTCCTGTCCATAATAGAACATAAAATCTTTAAGGACATCAGACAATTTCTTCTAGCATGAAGATAAAACATGCATTAGCTGTGTTATATAATGAATAAAAACATAATATGCATTTAACAGATTTTACCTACTGCTATTAGTATCATTGTAATTACTACACTTCTTTAATTATTAAAATTAATCATGATAATTTTTACTACACTTCTTCTTTGACAAACTTAACTGCTGTCTTTCCATTCTTCATTACTCATCACTTATGATGGTTCATTATAATTTTCTTCCTGCTACAGTTTAGAGTTTCAATGCAGGAATGTCTGGAACAGGTTGGCCTTTGGGCCTGTCTGTGTGGGAGTGTCTTGATTATGTTATTGAAAAATGTGGGAAGACACAGACCACTGTGGGCATCACCATTCCTTAAGTTTGGATGCTGGACTATATATGATTAAGCTGAGAAGTAAGCATGCACACATTCATTCCCTTTCTGCTCTTAACTGTGGATGCACCTAGCCAAGCTCCTTCTATGATTTTTGCACCATGATAGACTGTAGTTTGGAATTGCATGCTGAGTAAACCCTTTCTACCTTTTAGATGCTTTTTACCCAGGTTACTTTATCACAACAGAAATGAAACTAGAAGAAAACTTTATCCTTTGACCATGATTTAATTTCCCTCTTAAATTTAAAATTAAGTAGAATCTTGCTCATCTTTATAACAATAAATTTATTCTTGATCCCCACCCACCCAACCCAGAAGGTAAATTCTATGAGAACAAGGATTTATCTAGTTTTGTTCACTCTTGCATGCCTAGCACTGACAGTGTCTGACAGGATACAAGCTCAGAGCTATTTATTCAGTAAGTAAATGTTATATTAAACTTATGAGTGAATGTTGATATTAAAGTTAACAACACAAACTTAATGTTCCCTCTGTTTTAATAAAAACTTCTGTTGCATGAGGAGGATGCTGGAAGAGATATTTTTGAAAATGTCTTTCAAAATGTTTTAATTAAAATACACATGAAATTATTTTGAAATGATTTTTTATGCACTTGGAAGACAAAAAAGTGAACATAGAAAGTGGAGAGCTCAAGGAAATGTACTCCTCCAGGTTTTGATGCCATCTTCCTTATTTTATTATTTCCTTATTTTGAGAGGCAGCTCCTCTTTCAACTGCTCTCTTAATTTCATATCTCTGCTACTACCAGCTAGTCAAGTAAACTAATTCTTAAGAGTCCCAGCTCTCAGAGAACAATCTCACCTACCTCAGACCACATATGCTTTTTGCCTTCAGGATCCACATAATGCTTTGTCCTAGAAGTTTCCTTCTCTTTCTTTACCCTGGAACTTTGGCATTTTTCAAGGTGAACAAGTATAAGTTCCTTATGTCTTCTAGAATGTTCACTTGCCCTTTATTAGTTTCTCTAGGAAGAAGGAATGATACTTTAGTACTGCCTACATTCTCAGCCCCGGACTTGAATTTTAAAGCAGACTTTGTATGTCATTGTGAGGATTTAACTATCTCTGGAGATAGTTTAAATATTTATTTATTTATTTATTTATTTACAGAATCCTTTCTTACCTAAAGTCTGTTAGGAAGAGTGATAGTATGAGGAAGACCATGTAGTCTCCAGGACACTTAAACATGCTTTTGTGAATTTTCAATAGACAGGAGCTCTAGAGGTCAAATGCTCCTCACTTACATAGACTACAATAACAGGCTTCACAGAAGGCTAGAGAAAAGAGGACCTACCTCACTGATGGCACAGAAGAAAGCACTTAGACCAGCATTCTTACTCTAAACTAATCAGATCAAGAGATCCCTACTACACATGAGGGACTAGATATGGAACACAAAATGGTGGAGTAGGACATAGTATGAATTCAAACTTGCTACAACGAAGCAGTGATTTCAGGACACAACAAGGCAGATGCATATATTAGCCAACAATGATTGTGACAACATGAACAATGAGAGATTAATCCAGACAAAATTACAACATGAAGGAGAGGAATAGTTGTGAAGTCCCACCTCATCTTGGTAGTGGCTGTCAATTAATGACTGCTGAGTGAGGGAGATTGTTATCTTCAGGATGAAGCCCATGAGATGTTACCTATGCTTCCAGTAGGTGGTCCTTAACCCATGTATAGACAGACAGTACTAAGTAAATTCAATGGATTTTTTAAGCCAAATGAAGTGGGGAGGGGGAAACAATAAGGAGTTAGGAGAGGAATTGAAGGGGAGTTACTAGAGGATTAATTTTGCTCAAAGCACATTATATGAATGTGTAAACTCCCAAGCAATAAAAGCAAACAAAAAAAAACCCAAACAATAATTTTGTCTGTCCAACATTGCTCCTTGGAAATCCAAGGAGAATACAGTAAGTCAACGGAGTGACAGATATGCCTTAGTACAGTGGTTGCTCACATCTTGATGTGCAAAAGGGATGAGTACAACTGGGAGAAAAAGAAATGATGGCGGTTTATTTATTGAAGCAGGGAAGAAAAACACCGGAGATAATTCCCAAAGCAGCACAGTTTCTCCAAGTAAAGAAAGCAAGGAGCCTCAGAGCTCTGGGGGAAACTTAAACATATTCATGTTAGAAAGTCTTACCATCACATGTAAACAGAGGGCAGACATGTGTCTGACCACTGCAGCTCAAATCCCTGCTTCTTCATACACTGTAAGTATTTTTTTTAAATGTAGGCAGGAATTCCCCAAGATGAAGGACAGTCATGAACTTCTAAAAGGTGTGGAACAAAATGACAGCAATTTGAACTGGATTCTTGTAATTTCTCTGGAGGGCAATATTAGAAGCAGAAAAAAACAAAACAAATAAAACAGCTTTGAAGGCATGGTGTTAACACCCTTTTTCAAAAAACCTACACCAAAACCCCATACACAGCATAGATAACTTTCTTTAAAACTTCTATCTCCTAGCAAGCAAATACTCCTATGTATTTATTAGCTATCAGGTTTCTAGCAAGAACCAGAGCAACAGCATGGAAGATATGCATCCTTTGAAGAAATGCAAAGAATGAGTTTAGAATGGACAGACACACTAAATACACAGCAGGAAAATAAAAGGAACCTTAAGTCTTCCAGAGCTAAAAATGTAGATCACAGACACGGGCAATGTTATCTTTCCCTCTCAGTCCCTTCCCATTTATCAACAGGCAATGTAAAAGTTATTCAGTAAATTGTGGTGGAGGACCCATCACCCTTTTTATAGATTCAAGGACAGAACAATGTGAAAATTTAAGAGCTTTGCATATTAGTGAGTATTATACATCTGGATGTTTAATTTTCTACAGCATTTTGTCCTAACTATCAATATAGATTTGCAATTTGGGACTGCTACAGTTTCTATCCAGGAACAGAGACTCTACTGCCTGACAATGGGAAAGGAGAAACCCACGTTGCATTATGCTTGCACTGCATGCTCAGGCTTACTCTGCAAATAGGTTGCACATGCATAGCTTTCTTCACTCCTCACAGCATCTTTGAAAGCCAGGCATGTACTTTCCAGCTCTGCAGGAAATACCCAATTTGTTACAGCAGAAAAATAGTTTATTTACCTAATTTACCTTTGACATGTCCTTCTAGTATAGAATTAATCCAGCTGTAGCCATCCTTACTGTCTCTCCTTCTCTAGCTCCTGCTAGCCGACTCTCCTATTGAAAACAGTAATAGAATTTTGAGATGAAATCTCACAATTCAGACTTGTGAGATATAAAGGTAAGCAAAGATTGTCAGGACTGAGGATAAAATACCCAGTCAACTTACAAATAATGATACTCCTACGCACATGTATCAATAGCCAGTTACAGAAATGGTCTCCCAGAATGGGAAGAGCAGAAACCAATGAAATGAAAGATGTTTAACTAGACATGTGACAGATATGACAAGGCTGTGTGTCTCCTGTTCAGTTTTTAGTTTTTGAAGAACAACAAAATTCAAAATGAGATTTGAAAACCTAAACTGGCAAACATATAGTGCTCCAAGAATTTCACCATTACCAGAGTTAGTGTTTGAGTTTCCCCCCTCTATTGAAAACAATACATAAAAATGTCTTTGTGGATTTTGTTGTTGTTATTGATGCTGCTGCTGCTGCTGCTTTGTTACTTTCCAATTTCTGGTTGTTATAACAAGATTGTTAAAACAATCGTCTTTATTGTTGTTGAGAATGTCGGTAGAGATGGGAGAAGGCAATGACATGAAGATATGGTCACCATTCCAGTTACTGTTTATGACTGAAGACAAGATAACAGCCAATGAGCTTAAAGATTTGGTAGAAAATACTCAAATACTTGCAAGAAGAGCATATTAAGGATATTAACCTCACCATAGAAAAAGTAAATGTGAATTAAATTTAAAATGCATATCACTGGCAAGTCATGATATGAAAGAACAAACAAAATACAGTAATAAGAAAGGAAATATTCAGAAACTACTGAACATTATTGAGAGAAAGATTGATGCTTGTAAGTCTAACTAATTGGTGTAGCTATGGTAACTAACATAGGATACAAATGATAAAATATGCTTCACGGGGAAAAAAAGGAATACGTCTTTTTAAAAAATAACATGCTTTGCAACCTCTGATTAAATTAAGAAAAAATTTATTGTGCTGGTAAGGGGGGAAAGTTCATATACTATGTTTATTTTTTTTTATAAAATGGAATCCAAAGACTCTTTTTTTTCATAATAGCATCACACACACACACACACACACACACACAAATTTAAGGTATCTTTGAGGTATGTTGATTTTGTCATTTATAGGATTAAAATAAATTTCCTCATCTTAAAATTACTTCATAAAATGAGATCCTTAAGGATTTCTTCTGTATAGCTGAACACAAAACAGGTAAGAAACAGCCATAGGACACAGGAATCACTATACGCCACAAAGTATTTCTGGCTCCAGAATCATGGTGTGATAACATTACAAGAGGTCTGTTTGCTCTACTTTTTTTCTTCTAGTGAACTTCCTCCCATAAAGGTTGTGTCAATCCTACAATGCTTTGCTCCTGGTGTTGTCCATGGTTGCCTTATACAATATGAACAGAAGTCAACAATTTACTATGACTAAGAATATTCATGTGAGTAATGAAAAGTGGATTATATTTATAAAGTTGATTAATATTATAGGTCACATAAAAAAGATGAAGAAAAAAATTTATTATCACTTTAATGAGACAGCACTTGATACCACACACAGCTTTATTTTTAAATCCTCTAAAAAAGAGAAGATGTTTCACTATTTATTTCAAAACTGGTATTTTTTTTAAATCTACCCAATTAATTCACAAAACAAAGATCTACTTTGAAATTATGAACACTGAGATTACTAAATATCATCTGTAAGAATAACCAGAAGAAATCTTTGTTTATACTTTTTCAGAAGAGAATAACTAACCAAGACATACTTCCAAAACAAGCTGAATGAGTTATGAGAGTTAAAATTCTGGCTGTGCTATCTTCAGATGAACCTTGAACACTACAAGTGAAGAAGGCATCTTTTAAGAGATTTCATTGCTGGCATGAAAACAGATGCATCAGAAATCAACAAAATGAAACGGTCATGGAACAATTGGGCTCAGCAGAGGAATGGATACAAGAAAAGAATTGGGTCTACACTGTCTACACTGTCATCTCGTTCCACACAAGAGATTCTTGAGAAATGTTTAAAAATGTAAGTATTAGCCAGGCAGTGGTGCAGTACACCTTTAATCCCAGTACTTAGGAGGGTGAAGTAGGAACGTCTCTGGTCCCAGGGCAAGTTTCAGGGCACTCAAGGATTCACAGAAAAAAATCCCATTTCAAGAAAAAATATAAATAAATAAATAAATAAATAAATAATAAGTAAAACCAGAGAAAATTTGTAAGTTTATCCCATTTGTAGAGAGAGAGAGTTAGCTTCCATAACTAAAACAAGTATGCAAAAAGAAAGGAGGATCTAACCATAAAGTCAACACTGCAAAATCAAAAAACTTAAATATGAAAGTGCTAATCAAATGATAAAAGATTAGGCTCCAATGTATAGTTCTGTGTTCTAATTAGTGGTTATTGGATAACCATATGTTATTTAATTGCAGTAATTTTACTACCCACTTCAGCTAGGATATCATCATTTTTATACTTTTTACATACTGGATTATATACTTTGAATATATCAACAAAGCACAAGATATTTCTAATGGTAAAATAAAAGAGAAAAGAACCAGTGTCACTAGTGATCAGAAAAATCTAAGTGAATGCCACAGTGAGGAGTTTTAAGTCATTAAATTATCAGATTAATAAAAATCTTCTAAACTCTGCTTTGCTAAAATAGAAATTTTCTATCATCCATACTTCATATCCATATAGAAATTGATATTATTACAAGAGGAATTTTATTTGTAATAAGTTATATAAGTTGTCAAAAATTTATGACCATAAGCCCAAATCCTAAACAAAGAAATATCTTTAAAAATATAGAATTTTATTTAAATTTTTAATTTAATTCAAAATTAAATAAATTTCATTTTTTTGTTTTTTTATTGGATATTTTATTTACATTTCAGATGTAGTCCCCTTTCCCTATTTTCTCCCCCACCCAGGAACCCTCTATCCCATCCCCTCTCCTCCTGCTTCTATGAGAATATGCCCCTACCCCCCCCCCCACTCCCACCTACCCACCCTCGATTTCCCCCCCACTGCGGGGGGAGGGGGTGGCGTCCAGCCTTCACTGGACCAAGGACTTTCTCACCCATCTATGACGGACACTGTCATCCTCCCCTACATATACAGCTGGAGCCATGGGTCCCTCCCAATGTGCTCCCAGGCTGGTGGTTTAGACCCTGGGAGCTCTGGTTGGTTGGTATTGTTGCTCTCCTCATGGGGTCCGTAAACCTTTTCAGCTCCTTCAGTCTTCTCTCTAACTCCTCCATTGGGAACCCCATGATCAGTTCAATGGTTAGCTGTGAGCATCTACCTCTGTATATTTCAGGCTCTGGGAGACCTCTAAGGAGACAGCTATATCAGGCTCCTGTCAGCATGCACTTCCTGGCACCCATACTCCATAGAGAATTTAAAAGTATAGAATTTTATTTAAATTTTTTAATTTAATTCAAAATTGGATAAATTATATATAATTTTTAAATATAATTTTGTATATCTATCTGTATACATAACAGAACAGAAATGAGGAACTTGAGGAAACAAATACCAACAAGTGGAGAACTCAAAGCTGCCAATCAGATGATAATGCACAGAAGCATGAAAACACAAGGATAATTACATCGAGAAAAACAAAGTGATGTATACAATAATAAAAGGGGAAAATGGAAATACACCATTATCATTAGCCTAGTGACTGTTTGTTTGTTAGTGTCTTTGATTTTCTTTTTTAGGATGAAGCATCAACTCACCTTCTCCACTCCCCAGGAATTGTACAGTTTTTAGTTACTGTGAAAACAGGATTAATTTGACTAATTGTTAGCCAGAAAAGAGACAAGATTCTTCTTTATTATTCTCTGTCATTTGTTTTGTTTTCTTCTTTTACATTTTTAAATCTTATTTCATTTTAAATGCAGCCATAAAGCTACAATTTGAGGTGTCATTCTGTTTTATATAGAAACTGATGCAAAACCTCTCCCACGACACTGGACTGTAAAAGTTTGAGTAGGGTTTTCATTTGCTTGAATGTAATTTATTGTAAAAAGAATCAATTCCTTGTATTTCTCATGATCTTGATCCAGCCTGGGGATGGCATGAGGCAAGTGGAAAAGGAGGAGAATGGTAGCACTGCAGTCTTTATTAGTTTTTACAGTAGACAGAGAGGATGTCCCACACTGGGGAGTTGTAGAACAGAGATTTTCTCATGCCAGGATTCTGCCCTTGAACCAGATTAAGGACTCCACCAAACATGCTTTTTCGGTGAAGTTAGAGGTCACTGTCTTTAGAACCTGGCCAGCCGTCCTGCCCTGGCCCAGCTAACAGCAGCTGGGCATGTTTTCATAGGCATGGAACATTCCAGGCTCCCATGTAGCCTGAGAGTCCAGCAACAGCAGTAGCAACAGCAACAGTAACAGCAGTACATGCAGAAGCAGCTCCAGAGAATGGGTGATGGATGTTGGGTGATAGGCAGGAGACTGGATGACTTTATAGCCTCCACACTGGCAGATTTGCACCCACCGGTGATGACAGCTCCCTTATGGGTACACATATGAAATGAAACCCTAGTCACTTTCTTTAAAACAGAACTTTAATTTTTAATAAAATATCAGTAATTGAAATAAACCTGTTGAGTATATCCCAGAGCTCATTGCAGTTAGTTGTTCATTAACTTTCGATCTAATCTCATCTGAAAAAAGAATCGCCCTCTCTATCTTCCCTCCTCCTACCTTAGCTGAGGCTGGAACAAGAGGGCTGAGAAGAAAGGAAGGTTTCTCTCTCTCTCTCTCTCTCTCTCTCTCTCTCTCTCTCTCTCTCTCTCTCTCTCTCTTCCTCCTCCTCCTCCTCCTCCTCCTCCTCCTCCTCCTCCTCCTCCTCCTCTTCCTCCTCCTCCTCACGAGATTACTGTGATAACATTGTGCCTAGGGTGCCCATATACAATTGATGTGTCCTGATCCTCTGGAGTGGGCCTTTTAGGTTCATTTAGTCAGCCACCTTTTCTCCACTGTGCTGTCCTCATGCTGCTCATAGGAAATACATGCTTATCCTTTGGCCTTGTAGGACTATAGTATCAAAAGAAATGTCCTCTTCCTTCTCTGTTCTTGGGCTTGAGTCAATGGAGTGAAATTACCCATGATGCTCTTGGTGGGCCTCTTGTTGCTCCTTCCTTCTGACTGGAAGAAGGAAACTTAGCATCATGCTTCTTAGGAGGTCAGATAACCACAATCATAAGTCAGATTTCTTCATTTTCTTCACTTTTCATGTTCTTGAAATGGTCAAGTAGTCCAAGTTATCCATAGGCTTGAGAACTATTGTTTTAAGGTCCCATCTTAGTGACCTATGACACAATTCAATTTTAACAAGCTGTCACAAGGCAATGCTTGCCCTAGAGAATTGTAACACATTCAAGATGCTCAGTATTGTGAAGTTTATTTGAATGATTGAAAACTGAATATATGTGTAGAAGGAAGATAATACAATGAGTCAAAAGTTCTAAGTTCTCCTCCAATCGATACTAACCCCAATATAGGTCAGTCTGAGGCCTTAAGCTCTTTGAAATCATTCCCTTACTTGTAATAGAAATAAGGAATAAAATGGTTTCTACCCCTTCAGCATAACTATATGCTTTTTCATAAATGGACGATTCATGCACAGTAAATATTATGGAAATATATGTCATTGTATTATGATTTACTATGAAATGTTTCTATATATCCCTTATTCTCAGTATGGATGAATTGCCTTGGTCATCTAAGTAGCGCAGTGATTACCCATGAGGTAATCAGAAATGAATACTAATGTCAAAATTTACTATTATAACTTACTCACTGAAGCTTACCAGTATATCTACTCTGCATTTAAGGGAGGAAATAAAGGAGAAATATGTTAACATTTGGGGAAAAAATGACAACCTATGAGAGATTTTTCTCTTTTTTTGACTGAAATTAATAATGTAAAGCATCTGGAAACAAAAGCTTGTCAAAGTGTTTCTTTTAAAGAGAACAAAAGACACTGTTAAGTTAGACACTGAAAATCTAATGAGGTGAATTTAGCACTGAAAAAAAAAGGCCTATGTTGAAGATTATTTTTTAATTCTGATTCATATGGAATTGTTTCTTTTAGTTAGCAATGAATTTATTCTCAAGAGTAATTCTACCATAAAGTTACTTGCATCAATGGCAATTAATGTCAAATGACAAGATAGGATGACAACAGAGGCGCTTTCTTATAAGGGTTTCCTAGGACACTTTCCTCAAGCCAATAATCTATGAAGTGAAGCAAGCGACATGTTTACTTCTTTCCTCAAGAACAACTTCTACTCCATAGGAATCTTTAGTTCATTAAAGAGCGGCTGCAAGAGCTCCTTGTCTGTTTCAGTCTCATGTTGTCCTTTTTCTCTTCCCTCCCTTTGGATGGCATCCTTTTCAACAACTGGATTTCACCTGGTTTAGTAGCGTTCAGCCGCACAGCATCACCTCCACACTTCCAGTCTGCAACCTGGCTTTCACAGCTGCACTCTGAATATGGGTGTCACAGAAAAACAGGACATCATCTACTTCCTGTAGACTTAAGCAATTTAAATATTTAAAACTCCCCATGGTAAACTAGCCAAAAATTACACTTTATATTTTTCTTACATGTGAGGTCTTACATGTCTATGAGTGTGTGTGCAATCCTTTTAGATGTGGATATATATTCACAAAAAGATTAAATAAGCAATTTGCAATTTAAGTGAGTCAATTTAAATAACAATAGTATTACTAATGAATTGTGATGATGCAAACGAATATGGAAATGTTAACTGTTTCATAGAATAAAATTAGTACAATTTAAATGTTGGAAAACCACCCAAAACTATGTTTACATCTCACATGTAAGGACTCTGAGTGATTAAGCAAATGAGCCCACAGCAATAAAGGGCCAAGATCTCATTTTGTTGGCTTCACACAGAATGATACCTCTTAAATTTCCTATAAATCTTATTGGAAAGCAATTGTTGAGTCAAGACTACAGCTATAGACTCTAACATCAGCTATTTTCAAAGCTGAGGAAGGATTACAAGTTTATGTTTGGCATTGGAAACTTGAACCCTGGCTCAAGATTTGAAAAAGTAAAAAGGGGATTAGGGTCATAAATTAGTGCTAAAGTATTTGGCTAACATGCACAAAGTCTCTGGGATCCATATCAGTAACCACTTAAAGAAAAAAAAAAGGTACAAGAGGATTTTAATTAGCAACCCAATATCTAACTCAGGCCGTTATAATTGCCTTCAATATCAGAAGGGATAGAAAGACAAGCTGTGATCTCCTTCCAGTTTTATGGCCAATATGATACCTAGAGACATCCCACAATCTTCTCAAATTGTAGTGCAAGTCTAGTCTGCATATTTTACTTAACCTTTTTGGTTTGAAACTACCTTTTTTTGGGGGGGGGGTTGAGTGTTTGGATACTTGTCAAATTTATGTGCTAGTCACTAAACCCTGATCTTCTTATGAGATCCTGAGCCTGTGGGAGATGAATAAGTGAATGGAATTGACATTTCTATAAAAGGTGACTCCAAAGAGCTTTTCGACCTGGCCACCATGCAAAGACACAGAAAAATAAGTCATCTTAAACCAGGAAACAAGCATTTATAAGATATTATGTCTTCAGGCACTGTGATCATCCTAGAATTTGGCACTGTGAGAAAAAAAACCTGTAGTTTTTTTGTGTTGAACCCAGGGCTCCATGCATATAAGACAAGTGCTATGGCCTTCTCTCTTATTACTTTATATTTTGAAACAAAATTTTACTAAGTTTGCCAAGCATGGCCATAATCTTCATCTTTAGTCTAGGTAGACCTTATGTTTACAGTCTTCCTGCCTCAGTATCCAAAGTAGCTAGGATTCTAAGCCTGTGTCACCACCCCTCACTAATTTCTTCTTGTTTATACCTTACCCAGTTTAAAGGATATGATTGTAATTTTCTAAATAGATTTAGACATGCCCAAAGAAGGATTTGTGGTTTCTTTAGAAGGGAATAAACCTCTGGTTCGTATATGTCCCACCAATGTTTTGGGCACCTGCAGCAAAACACCATTTCACAAGAGAAGAAGAGCCCTGGGCTTGCTGCCCATACATTACTACTCTTAACTAGGAATTGAGATTCCCTCTAGTACTTCCAGCTGGCAATATTCAGTACAGAGGTAAAATTAGGTCCAGAGGGAAGCTAATATTCCAGATGCTGAGAAATCCCTTTTCCCAAACAGGATTCATCACTTAGTACAGAAGAGAGACACAGAAAGAGACAATTTATAGGAGACTATAAATGGACCAACTTCAGTTCTGTGCTTTGTCTCCTCTCCTACTCTCCACTTCTGTCCCATACTTCACATTCCACACAGTCATTTAGAATAAGAAATGAACTAATGAAAGAATACTGGCAACTCTTTTCACGTGATTAATTTTTCCTGAACTAATGATGTAAATAATAAACAACAATTTTAACAAAGTATTTCATTCAGTATATGTCAAATGTTTTTATGCCCCCTTTTCATTATTTACTTGCATATTTAGAAATGTATAAATACTTGAAATCACATATTGAACAAACAAAATCAATTAAGGATAAAACTTTAATGGCACTGAATTTGGTACTATAGAAAATAGAAAAGTAAAAAAAAAAAAAATCTTAGGATCCAAAATCAAATAAACGGAGTTCTCATATCAGATCTACACTTCGAAGTCTATAAGGAAGGAAGGATGTCTAAGCTACCAAGACCTGGTGGTTCTCATGTGTAATAATTTCATCCCCTCTGTAGAATTACGCTTATAAGAACACGATCAATTCCATGTGAGTCCTTAGGTTATTTGGGCTTGCCATGGAAATAAAAGCCAATAAAATGTATGTAATACAAAGTGATGTATTAGATTGAGGAAGAGGATAGAACATGTCTATTCCAACAATGTCTATCTGCATGTTCGAAGGGCTAAGAAACAAATAACTATTCAGGCCATGAAACAGGACACCTGGGTGCTCCTATACCTTACTATAGCCTAAAGCTAGCTCCCTGAAGAGCCACTAGAAAGCCAATGAGGCTGGAGTCGGCACATGTTGGCTGTAGCAGCAACAGAAATACACATTCATGAAGGCAAGCAGGTAGTCAAGTGACACTAGGTTGTTTTTCTTTGGGTGGTGGGGCAGTGTTGGTTAGAAGGAGCAACCAACATTGGGGAAGTTCTCCTCATTAAGTTAGTCTTTTCTGTACACACTGTTCCAGACAGTGCCTTCCACCATTAATAGTAGTCCACAGGGTAGATATTCTCTCTCTCTCTCTCTCTCTCTCTCTCTCTCTCTCTCTCTCTCTCTCTCTCTCTCTCTCTCTCTCTCCCCATCCCTCCCTCCCTCCCTCCGTCCCCCTCTCTCTCTCTTTCTCTTTCAGTTTCTTTCAACCAGAGAGATGACTCTGGGCTTAAGAGTACTTGCTGTTTTCGCCAAGAACCTGAGTTCAGTTCTCAGACACATGTTAGGTAGCTCACAACTGTCTGTAATTTTAGCTCTAAGAGATTTGATACCTTCTTTTGCCCTCCACAAGTATCTACACACATGTGCACATACACACACAAATAAAAAACAAAAAATAAATTTCAAATGAAAGTTTGAATGGAATTGGCAAATAGATTATTTTGTCCTGCAAATGTTTTTCTTGAGTAGGAAGAAGTGGGGTCAAGTAGTTGTTGACAATATAATTGCTGTCTAAGTATCACATACAGTTCTTACACTAACTGTCTTGACTTTCAGTCACCAATTCTAAAAATACATCATCTTGAACTTCTAATATTTAATCACAGTTATGCTTTGCAACTTGTTACAATGCAATTATACATATTCACCAGAACAAATCAGAGAACACAGCTGGATTTTGAGACAATTGAAGCAGGATCATGTTTGTAGATGGCTTTGATATCTTTATATCTCAGTTTACTCACAGTGCCAGAAGTCTCTTCCGTGGTCCTCACTCCCCTCCAGTTATTTACCACAGTTCAGAAATGGGGCACATAAATCGCTTGGGAAGGAAATGCTGATGGCTGCTATTTACCTGAGTATCATGAGTCAGTCTGAATTAACCTGTTAGGGATCCTGTAAGGATGCTGAGGGCTTGCCACTTGCTTCTGTGTTGTTTGTTTGACAACTGCTATTTTCTTGCTCATGTGAGGTTCTGTATGAGTAAACCTTCACTTATTTGTTTACAAGTTATACATCCTCTCATCTGAAACGTGTGTTAAAAAAAATCTTTTCCCGGGGGCTACTCTGTGGTTAAGAGTTCTTGCTGTTCCTGTAGAGGACCTGAATTTGGTTCACAACATTTAGATCCAGTAGCTCCCAGCCACCTGTAATACCAGATGCAAGAGTTCTGACTCCCTTCATTGGCACAGCCAGGCACATGCACATTCATACAAAAGGACAGATACACACACATACACACACATACACACACACACACACACCTTTTCTGTGCCTCCCAAAAGCCCCTAGATAAGCAGTTACAGGCGTACCCTATACCCTAAGTAACCCTCTCATTCCTAACATCCAGCATCATCTTGAGAAAAGCATACTATGTGCACTATAGTCCAAAAGCAGAATAAACTGTGCAATTGATATTTTTAAATTGCTTTACATATCAACCAACAAATAGTGTAATTATCTACTAAAATGCAACTTCTCAAATTACTTGAAATGAAGATCTAATTACAGATGAATCAAACTCTAAAACTCAATAAAAATAAATTTTAGAAGAAAACAAATCCATAGACATGAGAACATTCAATCTTCTGATGTTATGATTAATTCAACAGATGGTGACTGCCCTATCAAATTACTATAGACATTTCTAAGCACTAGATTTTCAGTCTCTATCTAAGTTTCAGAACAAGCAGTATGAACCAACCGTCGTCCACCCACCTATTCAAAGACAGAGCCTAGAAACCTAAATCTCATTACTGCCTGTGCCTGTGATGGAGAATCATTTGGATTATGCTGTGTTAGCCTCACTTCTAGAACATTAATAAGTGAGCAGCTCTGTCTTATCATGTGCTCCCTGGGAGAATTTTCATGAGAACACAACAGGAGTCACGAAAGCAGAATGAAATTCTTAAACTAGGAGCAGAAACACAAAAGCTTACCTTTCTTCTCTTAAGTTGATTTATGGGAGTTAGGGGAGGGGCACTTTTGCACATTGACAGAAATGTGATTAACACAACGAGATAGGCAAAGAATGGTTTATAAATCTGCATAAGTCTCCATAGCCCTCCTCCTCATTTTCATGAGTAATTAAAATTAAACATATTACTTCTAAGAAAAGAATATGACTTATGCTGAGTGCCTAACTACAGAGTAGATATTAACAACCTCCCACTTCCTAATGCACTTGGGATGAATTTGTCTCATTTTGAAAAAAAAAAAGTGGCACTGCCAAATTTGTTAAGCCTGACATTTGACTACTTTTTCGGTGGTAAAAGGAGCCCTGAACAGTAGGTATTATCTCAGGGAAATCAAAGTAAGTCAAAATGTCCTGTAGCAGTGCTAGACACCAAATCCTGATTTCTTTGAAATCTGATGTTCTTTTCAGAACTTTCTTCTCTCACTGTGATAACCTAAGATTGTTGCATCTATGTAAACCATTTTAATATGTACTTATCTGCATTTTCCATCTCAATGGTCGCATTGTTACAGTTCATCCGATTGTTGTTTAATTATTCATTTATACATTGATTTTTCACTTTCAATGAGAGCATATGCTCTTTGAAGGCAAGGACTTAGTCACTTGATTTTTTATTTTTATGTTTTCCAGTGAAAAGTATAACTCAACATTCAGCTAAATAGAACAAGGAAACTCACTTGATTTACTTGTTATTAGTTAAAAATTCTTGGCACATAATAAAATTCTCTCAAAGAGAGGAAAGAAATAAGACTTCAACTCTTTTTTTTTTTTTTTTTTAATAATTTATTTATTTTTGAACATGAAATGCTTTTTTATAGCATGTTTCACAAGGGGAGGGGGTAAGAGGGGCCAGATGGTGGAAAAGTACAAAATCTTCTTGGCCTGTGCCTTGAAACATGTCATGGTCTATACGGTACACTGCCTTGAATTATGATCTACCTGCTGTTCTTCAGAAGATATGGTACACTGCTTGAGTTATGGTCTCCCTGCTATTCTTAAGATGATATGGTACACTGCTTTGAGTCTATCTGCAGTTGCTAAGCAGGATCTTGCAGTTGCCAAGCTTCAGAGGACATTGTGCAGGTGGGGAAAGGTAGGGGGTGAGGGTAAGGGCGAGGGTCCTGGCTTCTGGCATCTCCCCCTTCTCTGTTTAGTTAGAGAAGGCGTCTTACTTCCCAGGGGCCCACCCAATGCAGCCGAAAAGGAGTGCGTGGTGCTGGGAGTGGGTGCAGCCTACATGGCCTAAGACAGGGCCCTCACCCTCCTTTCACCCACATCGGAGTCCCTTGACGTTGCCCATCGTCCACAGCCTAAAACCTTCGACCATCGATGTGACTCATCTCACATCAGTGTTTTGGGGTTGTGAACTTGTCTAAGACCCCCCATAATTAGACATCCAAATTCAAAAGACTTCAACTCTTATTTCTACTTAAAAGTAGAAAATACAGTAAATGTAAGATAAAATTTGGCTATATAATTTTAATTCTCTGTCACACTTATAAAGACTTTCCCATCACTTCAAAATCAATTTTTAATATAATGCTCAAATATACACAGCTGAGCAATTACAGCTTTTTCCCCCTTAAACTGGGATATTGAAGTAATTAATCACAGAAGCATTTTGGAAGACCCTGATGGCAATGGCTGAATTTAATCTTTGGTCAATAAGGACCCTGTAGGTAGTGACAAGACTACCCCAGCTGTGAGCAGCACTTCATGAAGGGACTGTTGAGCCACACTGGGTGGTTTCCCAATGCCCACTGCCATCTTGGATCCATTCCTCAGTTGACAGAATCTCTATGGCTGCTTAAAGCTTTTACATTTTATTTTGCCAAAGCCTCCTTAAACATCGCCTATGCACATGGAAGCTTGTTCAAACAAATCAGAGCTTTTTATATCTCCAAAGCAGCTGTGAGGACTTTACACTTTTACAAAGGAACTAAGAGATGGAAGCTCCAAAGAGTGGCTTATGGGAGTCTTTGTACTCACAAATTAAATGTCTTAATAAGTTTATTCATGTAAACAAAATAAAGAAGAATGATAAAAGCCACGAAAATAATTTACTATCTTTGCCAGTGTAATTAAATCAATGGGTTTCTTCTACTCCTGTGGAGAAGAAAAACAAACGAAACAACAACAGTACTCTAAAATCTCACGTGTTAGAAAATTACACTTCTCTCCTAACTAAGGTTTTAGGCAAATTTTAATTAATCAAATTAATAAATAATTATATAATTCTAAAAGTTTTCCTAAGTAAGTCACCCTTAGACTGCATTATTAGAGTATAGATAGACAAAACAATACTGTCAAATATTATAAAGAAACTCCTATAACTTAGTAAAATTCTTATTACATTTGAATAATTGAAATTGAACATATGAATTCAAAGCAAAAGTTGTTATTTTTGTCAGCTATTTGTTGCACAGAAGGTATTAAATCCTCTATCCTATCATCTGTTGCAATAAATTCCAATATATTTATATGGCAACCCTAATTTTTTTAAGCCAGATATTTGCATTGGGATATTATAGGCTTAAAAGAAATAATCTTTATCATTTTATTGATTCAATCATTCCCATCAGTAGCCAATGTTTGGAAATTTCATCAACAAGTTAACATTAAATTTCTCAACACTGATTGATATGTAAAATGCTTCACGACATAACACATATGTCCAAATAAGTCAGCTGCAGGGTTGGTAAGAAAACAAAAGAACTTGAGGAATGCACACATGGATCAATGGATCATGAATCAATACTGCTTTCACAGATGACCTAAGTTGATCTCCAGCTCCCTGTTTGGGTTTCAGCATTAGGGAAGCCAACACCTCCTCCATGAGAGCCTCCACTCAGGTGCTTATATGCATACACAAACACATACATGTAATTTAGAATAAAAATGAAATATTTAAAAAGTTAATAATGATAAACATTTGCATTTTTAAAAGATAAGAAAATAGAACTTATAAGAGATGATACGCTGGCTATAGAATATTTACATTTCCTTTGCTTATCATTTCTTAATGTACTTGCCAGAGATAAGTGTATTGTTTTCTTGTACTTATTTTAGGGCACTCAACAGACTCTTGTGAATATTGTCAAATGAATGAGTGACTAAATGAAAATACAGAATATCTAGCATTCTGTCATACAGAATGTTACTAATTTTTCTATTTCATCTTCACAGGGTTTCCCAAATAGTAGACACTGAAGAATTTGTTTTGTATTTCAGTGACATTCTTAGTATCTCCAAACCCTCCCAAAATACCATAAAGCATTTGTATTCAATTTTTAGTTTAATTTTAAGTCAGTGAAAGTTTCAGTTTTTTTATTTGCATTAAGAATACTTTCTCCAGTTGTGAATTTTAGTTTCTTGTTATAGTGGCTTTCACAAATAACACTTTCATGGTGCATTCAACTTTACATATTATAGTCTGAAAGGCTCTGTTTAACAATCAATGACAAAGAAATGAAACCAAACAGAACAGCAAGTGTGAATTATAAGATCAGAAACTGATTCACTCAGAGGATCTAGCAGAAAAAGAATACCCAAAAAGAGAAGACAATCTGTCAAGCTGAACCTTGCACAGGAGTAGTGTGAAAGACTGTGCTGCCTGGATTTGAGTCCCAGCCTCCCCACCTGTTGTTGGCTTTACAGGGCAAAATCCTACTGTACCTGTGCTTTGCAGGTATACTGTGAACAATAGCATCCAAAGCTGGCATCCAGTAAAAATTCAGTACTAACTGTAAGAACAGAGAATATATACTTTTTTCCTAGTAAATGGAGAACATTTAAAAATGTATTTTCCTTTCTCCCTTTGTTTAAATTGATATGTAATTAAATATTTTCCCTTTCTAAATTGTATATAAATTATAATTTTCTTGTTCTAAAATTATTGTAGATGTGTTTGTGGGAGTTGGAGGTGAATAAAGAGATATGATTACCATTTCTTCCTCAGTAGACCAGCATCATTTATGCATTTGTCCCTTGTAGCCTTTCTCATTTCAATGCTGCCTTTCTTTCTGGCTCTTCAGATACTCGTGATGTTATTTCAGCATAAAGCAATATGATCGAATTGGCACCAAAATGTAAAACAAGATCTATGACACTTCCTACCATATTTACATTTAAGAAAACATTCTTGATCTCTCAAAACACCTGCCTTTACTGTGTGTAGCTAAAATAGTGTTTGTTCAGTTATGTAAGATCCACTGTATGTTAGAGTATAGGATCCCGACATATATGGGGACAAGTACACATTTTACAAAACACAGGAGAAATGAACTTGAGCATAATGGCCAGGTAAAGCTAAAATCAACAGTGAAAAAAATAAAACACGCCCCATTAGATGAGTTTATCAAAACCTAGAGGATGATGGAATCCTGAACCACAAGCAGCCTAGCTTTACAAAAGAGCAAGTCATCCCCAACACAATCAATAGCTCCTTTCAGCAGCCTGACAAAATTAAAGGACAGAGGGAATCAGGTAAATGTTGCCTATTTGCAGTATCACAATGTGTTTAACGCGTACCCAGCACATTTTCAATTCAATTGTAGATAAAACTGACTCAGCCATGAATGGTTTCTAAAAGGATCGGACAAAAAAAAAAAGATAAAATGTCATCGATAATGACAATGCAGGCTGTTGTGAGATGCTAAAGTTAATAAAGCTGACTCTCTGCAGTTCCCAAACTGATCAAGCAGGGAACGGATATCGGAATTATATCCATGCTTGTTGAATAGCACATTTCATAGAACACAATTAGGCAGATTCAAAACCACAATGGACACAGAAAGACAAGGATGTTAGGTTCGACCTCTGTGATGACTCTTGAGATCTGGACCAGAAAAAAAAAAAAAAAACAGACTGAAGGAAAGTGAATCCCTCCAGACTGAGAACTGTCTTAAGCTGTGCTCTTGCCTCGCTTTCTTTAAGGGCATTCATCCACAATTTGAAGTGTCAGGTTTCTTTTCCCTGATCCTGACTTTAAGATGTAGTGTGATGTGACAGGAACCCTCTCACCTTCATTGAATGTCTTGGATCTTGAGTCAGAGCTTGACTGACAGGCCTATTGATGCTTTATCATCTCTGACATACCTGATCTTAGATGCAAACATAATCTCATCTTTGGTCTACAGGGTCTCCTTTGACCCACACTGTGGTCAGAGATAGAGATCAAGATGAGTGAATCACTAAATACAGAGAAATGACAGGAATAATGCATCATGTGTAGAACATTCAGGCAATGAGAGGAAGGAAAAGGTTATGAAGAGGGATTGGATAAACTTTCTAAGGGGTGACATGTAGTTTGGTCTCTTAAGAGAAGATAAGGACGATTGTAGATGCAGATGTATCTCACGTGGAAAGGCAGCAAAGTAGCAATCTCTCCTCACAGATATGAGAAAAACGACTCGTGCAGTCTAGCACAGAACTCAGCTTGCAATAATAGATGGAATAACTCCTATGAACTGTGTTGTACATTATATAAACATAAGGATTGTTATTAAATGATGCTTAGTTTTAAATTGAAATGACTAAAATTACCTACTAAAGTAAAAGCTAGACAAGCCTTTAACCCAACAGTTATGTACAGTATCATTAAATCTCTGGGCTTCACCCACTTCTCTAAAGACCTCTTAGTCATGAGTCAGGTAGGAAGATGCCACACCATCCACAGAGCTAGCACGAGTTTTGTTATGGGTACACGTACTTGCAAACACAGCATGACTCACATGTGTGGGATATGAAGCCTCCTACAGATCAGCATGGATTCACAGGCAGCAGCTGCTACTGTCCTCCTCTGCAGTTTGTTCCCTGAAAAGGGTGGCATGTTCCCATCATCATAGAAGCTTGCAATCACCAGACTCCTTCCCTCTACATTGTGATCACGTAGTAATTCATCTTGTTTCCTAGTCTCAGCTTTCTATTTCTTTGCATCCTGGTGCCAGCAAACCTATCCTCTCACTTGGATTTTATCCAAGGTTCCCTACCTAGTGTCTTGAATCAGCCTTCCAGCTCTCTCTTCTCTGGTCTACTCTCTGTACCAAGGTGGTGTAGAAAAAGACTGCTTTGTCCTACTGTGCTTTGATTTAAAATTCATAAATAGCTCACAGTGCCAACATCAGTGACTCTCATGCTTTATCTTTATAAAAGTCACACTTGATATTTGTCTGAAAGACAGGTTTCAGAAAATGCTTCTTCCCCTCTGATTCAGAGGCAGTACAATCCAAGAATCTTCTGTTTTTTAACAAATGAAAATTTGGAATTGATTTTATTATGGGGCTTTTAGAGGGCAGCATTACAGCAGAGTTTGGCACTTCATATGTTCATGACTAAGTTGTAAGTATCTGTCACCAAATGTCGTATATCTGTCATACAATCATTCCAATAAGCATGATTATCAAAATAATGATTATAACATATAATTTGATATACATTGAATGCATAGCTATCAATTTGTCTATTGATCTAAACATACTGTACTTAGTAAATAAAGTACCATATGAGATTTTTTTTACAATCCCCAAGGAGTTGATAACTGGTACAGGCATACCTATTGAAATAGCTCACAGTTTTTTTTTTTTAGTGCTATATTCTTCACAGTCATATTTAAATGAAGCTTGATTCGTGGTCCTCAAATTTCACAGTTTACAGAAGTCTCCAAAAAGTAACTTTTCCTGCCAAGAAGGGAGGGTTATCATCCTGACAAGGGCTGAATCATGAGGCAGTAACTGTTTCTCCCATGTCCCCAATGGGGATAGGTTAGTGGCATTGGAAATTTTGAGGGTTTCTTTGTTTCCTAAAATGATGTGCATTCCATCAGCACGTAATAAGAGACTGGTGGCCCTAAGAATGGTGAAATGATTGGATAGCAAATACACCTGATGTGGCTGGGGGAGACATAATAGTTTAGAACAGAAAGTGTATGAAACGGAGAGATTCAGCAAGCAAGGGTCATGGAAGGAATAAAGGTCATAAAAGGACCATATTAGGCAATTACAACTCAAAGCCAACTTTCCACTCATCTGTTGGCATTGGAGAAACCTAGTGTACATGATGCTAGAGCAAAATAAATAGAAAGCTGTTGTTTTGTTTCTATTACTCGAGCAAAGCAAAACTAAACTTAGGGGAATTCCTTGTAACTGACTAATTTTTAAACCAATAAATTAAAAATCATATGTAGTTATCATATGCAAAATATTATTTTGATATAGGTGTATGAATGACTCAAGAGAGTTAATTAACTTTCATTATATCACACTTATTTTCATATTGAGAAATAGAATTATTTTCCTAGAGATTTTTAAGATATAATATAGTAACACCGACTGTTGCCATCCTGCTGTTCAATTGACCTCTTAAGCTTATTTCTACCACACAACTGAGGTTTTGCACCTTTTAGCTGACATCTTCCTAACCAGCTCTACCCACTCCATCCTGACCATCCTACCACTCCATGCCATACCCTGCTCATTGCCATTTTATTCTCAATCATAAGAACCAAGGTTATTTTTTTTAATTCCACCTACATGTAAGATCATGTATTGTTTATGTCTTATAAATTTTCTTTTTTTTGTTTTTTTTCTTTTTATTTATTTTTTTATCGGAAATTTTATTTACATTTCATATGTTGTCCCCTTACCCCATCCCCCACCCACGCGGAAACCCCCTATCCCCTTACCCCTCCTCCTTCTTCTCTGTGGATGTAACCCATATCTACCCCCCCACTCCCACTTTCCCACCCTCAAAATTCCCACCCCCTGGGGCATCCAGCCTTCATGAGGTCAAGGATCTCATCTTCCACCTATGCCCAGCAGGGCCCTCCACTCTTACATATTCAGCTGAAGCCCTGGATCCCTCCCTAAGTGCTCCCAGGCTGGTGGTTTAGACCCTGGGAGCTGTGGTTGGTTGGTATTGTTGCTCTCCTCATGGTGCCACAAACCCTTTCAGCTCCTTCAGTCCTCACTCTAACTCCTCCATTGAGAACCCCATGATCAGTTCAAAGGCTAGTTGTGAGCATCTGCCTCTGAATATGTCAGACTCTTGAAGGCCTCTGAGGAGACATCCATATCAGGCTCTTATCAGCATGCACTTCCTGACTTCCACATCAGCATCTGACTTTGGTGACTGAACATGGGATGGATACTCAGGTGGAAATGTCTTCAAATGGCCCCTCCTTCAGTTTCTGTCCCTCACGTTGTCTCCATATTTGCTCCCTTGAGTATTTTGTTGCTCCTTCTAAGAAGAACTGAATCACCCCCACTTGGTCTTCCTTTTTTATGAGCTTCATGTGGCCTGTGAGTTGCATCTTGGGCATTTCAAGGTTCTGGGCTAATATCCGATAATCAGTGAGTGAATATCATGTGTGTTCTTTTGTGATTGGCTTACCTCACTCAGGATGATATTTTCTAGTTCCATCCATTTACCTAGGAAACTCTCGAATTCATTGTTTTTAATAGCTGAGTAATACTCCATTGTGTAAATATACCAAATTTTTTAATCCATTCCTCAGTTGAAGGACATCTGGGTTCTTTCCAGCTCCTGGCTATTATAAATAAGGCTGCTATGAACATAGTTGAGCAGATGTCCTTGTTATATGTTCGAGCTTCTTCTGGGTATATGCCTAGGAGTGGTATAGCTGGATCCTCAGGTAATGCTATGGCCAATTTTCTGAGGAACCGCCACACTGATTTCCAAAGTGGTTGCACCATCTTGCAGTCCCACCAACAATGGAGGAGTGTTCCTCTTTCTCCACACCCTCGCCAGCATCTACTATCACCTGAGTTTTTAATCTTAGCCATTCTGACTGGTGTAAGATGGAATCTCAGGGTTGTTTTGATTTGCATTTCCCTGATGACTAAGGACACTGAACATTTCTTTAGGTGCTTCTCGGCCATTCGAGTTTCTTCCGTTGAAAATTATTTGTTAAGCTCTATACCCCATTTTTTAATAGGGTTATTTGGTTGTCTGGAGTCTAATTTCTTGAGTTCTTTGTATATATTGGATATTAGCCCTCTATCAGATGTAGGATTGGTAAAGATCTTTTCCCAATTTGTTGGTTGTCCTTTTGTCCTATTGGCAGTGTCCTTTGCCTTACAGAAACTTTGCAATTTTATGAAGTCCCATTTGTCAATTCTTGATCTTAGAGCATATGCCATTGATGTTCTGTTCAGGAACTTTTCCCCTGTGCCCAAGTATTCGAGGGTCTTCCCCACCTTCTCTTCTATTAGTTTCAGTGTATCTGGTTTTATGTGGAGGTCCTTTATCCACTTAGACTTGAGCTTTGTACAAGGGGATAAGAATGGATCAATTTTCATTCTTCTACAGGTTGTCCTCCAGTTGAACCAGCACCATTTGTTGAAAATGCTGTCCTTTTTCCACTGGACAGTTTTGGCTCCTTTGTCAAAGATCAAGTGACCATAGGAATGTGGGTTCATTTCTGGGTCTTCAGTTCGATTGCATTGATCTTCCTGCCTGTCTCTGTACCAATACCAGGTACTTTTTATCACCATTGCTCTGTAGTACAGCTTGAGGTCAGGGATGGTGATTTCTGCAGAAGTTCTTTTATTGTTGAGAATAGTTTTCGCTATCCTGGGTTTTTTGTTATTCCATATGAATTTGAGAATTTGCTTTTCTAACTCTGTGAAGAATTGAGTTGGGATTTTAATGGGGATTGCATTGAATCTGTAGATTGCTTTTGGCAAGATGGCCATTTTTATTATATTAATCCTGCTAATCCATGAGCATGGGAGATTTTTCCATCTTCTGAGATCTTCTTCGATTTCTTTCTTCAGGGACTTGAAGTTCTTGTCGTACAGGTCTTTCACTTGCTTGGTTAGATTCACACCAAGGTATTTCATATTATTTGCAACTATTGTGAAGGGTGTCATTTCCCTCATTTCTTTTTCAATCTGTTTATCTTTCATGTAGAGGAAGGCTACTGATTTGTTTGAGTTGATTTTATAACCAGCCACTTTGCTGAAGTTGTTTATCAGGTTTAGGAGTTCTCTGGTAGAAGTTTGGGGGTCACTTAATTATATTATCATATCATCTGCAAATAGTGAGATTTTTGACTTCTTCCTTTCCTATTTGTATCCCTTTGACTTCTTTTTGTTGTCTAATTGCTCTGGCTAGGACTTCCAGTACTATATTGAATAGGTAAGGGGAGAGTGGGCAGCCTTGTCTAGTCCCTGATCTTAGTGGGATTGCTTCAAGTTTCTCTCCATTTAGCTTGATGTTGGCTACTGGCTTGCTGTAAATTGCTTTTACTATGTTTAGGTATGGGCCTTGAATTCCTGATCTTTCCAAGACTTTTATAATGAAGGGATGTTGAATTTTGTCAAATGCTTTCTCAGCATCTAGTGAGATGATCATGTGGTTTTTTTCTTTAAGTTTGTTTATATAGTGGATTACATTGATGGATTTCCGAATATTGAACCATCCCTGCATTCCTGAGATAAAACCTACTTGATCATGATGGATGATTGTTTTGATATGCTCTTGCATTCAGTTTGCTAGAATTTTATTGAGTATTTTTGCATCGATGTTCATAAGGGAGATTGGTCTGAAGGTCTCTTTCTTTGTCAGGTCTTTGTGGGGTTTGGGTATGAGTGTAATTGTAGCTTCATAGAACGAATTGGGTAGTGTTCTTTCTGTTTCTATTTTGTGGAATAGTTTGAAGAGAATTGGTATTAGGTCTTCCTTGAAGGTCTGATAAAATTCAGCACTAAAACCATCTGGTCCTGGGCTTTTTTTAGTGGGGAGACTTTTAATGACTGCTGCTATTTCTCTAGGGGTTATGGGACTATTTAGATGGTTTATCTGCTCCTGGTTTAACTTTGGGACCTGGTATCTGTCTAGGAAATTGTCCATTTCATCCATGTTTTCCAGTTTTGTTGATTATAGGCCTTTGTAGTAGGATCTGATGATTTTTTGAATTTCTTCAGTTTCTGTTGTTATGTCTCCTTTTTCAGTTCTGATTTTATTAATTTGGATACTGTCTCTGTGCCCTCTTGTTAATCTGGCTAAGGGTTTATCTATCTTGTTGATTTTCTCAAAGAACCAGCTCCTGGTTTTATTGATATTTTGTATTGTTCTTTCTGTTTCTATTTGGTTGATTTGAGCCCTGAGTTTGATTATTTCCTGCCTTCTACTCCTCCTGGGTGTATTTGCTTCTTTTTGTTCTAGAGCTTTTAGTTGCACAGTCAAGTTGTTAGTGTGTGCTCTTTCCAGTTTCTTTTTGTAGGCACTTAGAGCTATGAGTTTTCCTCTTAGCACTGCCTTCATGGAGTCCCACAAGTTTTGGTATGATGTGTCCTCATTTTCATTGAATTCTAAAAAGTCTTTAATTTCTTTCTTTATTTCTTCCTTGACCAAGTCATCATTGAGTAGAGAGTTGTTCAGTTTCCATGTGCACGTGGGTTTTCCATTGGTTTTGTCATTATTAAAGACCAGTCTTAGTCCGTGGTGATCTGATAAGATGCAAGGGATTATTTCAATCTTTTTGTATCTGTAGAGGGTTTTTTTGTGACCAATTATGTAGTCTGTTTTGGAGAAGGTACCATGAGGTGCTGAGAAAAAGGTATATTCGTTTGTTTTAGGATGAAATGTTCTATAGATGTCTGTTAAGTCCATTTGGTTCATAACTTCTGTTAATGTCAAAGTGTCTCGGTTTAGTTTCTGTTTCCATGATCTGTCCATTGCTGAGAGTGGGGTGTTGAAATTCCCCACTATTATTGTGTGAGGTGTAATGTGTGTTTTGAGCTTTACTAAAGTTTCTTTCATGTATGTAGGTGCCCTTGCATTTGGAGCATAGATGTTCAGAATTGAGAGTTCACCTTGGTAGATTTTTCCTTTGATGAGTATGAAGTGTCCTTCCTTATCTTTTTTGATTAATTTTGGATGAAAGTCGATTTTATTTGATATTAGAATGGCTACTCCAGCTTGTTTCTTGGGACCATTGGCTTGGAAAATTGTTTTCCACCCTTTTATTCTGAGGTAGTGTCTGTCTTTGTCACTGAGGTGCGTTTCTTGTATGCAGCAAAATTCTGGGTCTTGTTTGTGTATCCAATCTGATAGTCTACGTCTTTTTATTGGGGAATTGAGACCATTGATGTTAAGAGATATTAAGGAAAAATGATTGTGGCTTCCTGTTATTTTTGTTATTAGAGGTAAAGTTATGTTTGTATAGTTATCTTCTTTTGGGGTTGTTGGAAGATTACTTCCTTGCTTTTTCTAGGTTGTAGTTTCCCTCCTTGTATTGGCGTTTTCCATCAACTATCCTTTGAAGTGCTGGGTTTGTGGGAAGATATTGTGCAAATTTGGTTTTGTCATGGAATATCTTGGTTTCACCATCTATATTGATTGAGAGTTTTGCTGGGTATAGTAATCTGGGCTGGCAATTGTGTTCTCTTAGGGTCTGTATGATGTCAGTCCAGTCTCTTCTGGCTTTTATAGTCTCTGGTGAGAAGTCTGGTGTAATTCTTATAGGTCTGCCTTTATATGTTACTTGACCTTTTTCCCTTACTGCTTTTAGGATTTTTTCTTTGTTTTATGCATCTGATGTTTTGATTATTATGTGACAGGAGGTATTTCTTTTCTGGTCTAGCCTATTTGGTGTTCTGTAGGCTTCTTGTATGTTAATGGGCATCTTGTTCTTTAGGTTAGGGAAGTTTTCCTCAATAATTTTGTTGAAGATATTTACTGGCCCTTTAAGTTGGGAATCTTCATTCTCATCTATACCTATTATCCTTAGGTTTGGTCTTCTCATTGTGTCCTGGATTTCCTGGATGTTTTGAGTTAGGAGTTTTTTGCATTTTTCATTTTCTTTGACAACTGTGTCAATATTTTCCACCGTATCTTCTATATTTGAGATTCTCTCTTCTATCTCTTGTATTCGGTTGGTGATGCTTGCGTCTATAACTCCTGATCTTTTTCTTAGGTTTTCTATTTCCATGGTTGTCTCCCTTTGAGCTTTCTTTATTGTTTCTATTTCCATTTTCAGATCCTGAATGTTTTTGTTTAATTCCTTCTTTGTGTTTTCTTGCATTTCTTTAAGGATTTCTGTGATTCCTCTTTAAGGGCTTCTATCTGTTTACTTGTACTCTCCTGTATTTCTTTAAGGGAGTTACTTAATTCCTTCTTATAATCCTCTATCATCATCATGAGAAGTGATTTTAATTCTGAATCCTGCTTTTCAGGTGTGATGGGGTGTTCAGGGCTTGCTATATTGGGAGAACTGGGTACTGATGATGCCAAGAAACTTTGGTTTCTGTTGCTTATGTTCTTGCGCTTGCCTTTCGCCATCTGGTTAACTCTAGTGTTACCTGCCCTCACTGTGTGAGACTGGAGTCTGTATTTCCAGTTATCTTGCTTGTTGCAGAGCTCCTCAGAGTCCAGATGTTTCTGTAGTCTTATGATCCTAATCTCCTTGGTGTCTGCTGCTCTGAGTGCAGTGGCTCCTTGGCTGCTCTGTGTGCAGTGGCTCCAGCTGCTTTGAGTACAGTGGCTCCTCCGCTGCTCTGAGTGCAGTGGCTCCTCTAGGATGACTCAGGAGTCAGTATCTCCACAGGAGCAGACCAATTCTGTGTCTGCCCCAGCCCAAAGGCTCTTATACATTTTCAATTAATGTCCTCCAGGTCCATGTACATTTTTGCAAATGTCATACATCCTTTTATTCAAGCAGGGAATTATTATACTGTGCATGTGCCTGAATCACATTTTCTATAGTCACACATTCACTGACAGATGTTTAGTATTGCTTCATAGCTTTAGCTATACTAAATATGATACAAAGGGCTTAAGAGGCACTTTAAAGTGCTTTTGAAATGTCCTTTGTATGTATACCTAGGGGTATGGGAAATAGATCATATAGTAAATTCTAGATTGATTTTTTTAGGGAGTGTTCACACTGTTTTCTATAATAACTGTATTTGTTTACATTGGTAATGATGATCTGCAAGTGTTTCACCTTTTCTGTGTCTTTACAAAGACATACTCCTTTCTACCTTTTTGATAATAGTCATTAACTTTGAGGTGTTATCTCCTGTGTTTTGGATTTCCAGTCTTCTGATGAACATTATTTTAAGAAGAAACCTGTCAATCATATCTATGATTTCCATAGGAAACTGTCTATATGGGTATTTTGCCTATTTTTGAGCATGTTATTTGTTTTCTTGTTATTGAGTTAAAATTACTTTCTTACTCTGGATATTAATGCCTTATCATGTAGAGAGCTTGGAGATATTTTCCTCTACTCCCTGGGTCGTCTTTTTACTTACTTGCTTTCTGCTTTGATAAATTTTGGCCTGAGCCTTTGCCAAGTGTAGACAGCTGACTGTAGGCTTGTATTTAAAACCTACTTTAATAAGTGCACTTAAATACTTTAATCTCCCTTCTAGCCCAGTACCCACAAGAGGTAGTGGAAAGAAAAGGTGGATAGGGAAAAGGGAGATTTGGATCTTTTTAGAAATATTTCTTTGGGGTGAATCCAATCTGTGTTGTCAGGGTATCAGCAGTTCAGTTCACATGACCAGCAGCAGAAGCTCAACCCACTTACAAACACCATTCACATAATGGCAGTTTGATCCAGAAGGAAATTCGTGGCTCTACCAGTCAGCATGAGCCTGCAGAGTCTGCAAGAAGTCACTGGAACACAACCAGAAGTTCTTTGATTTGTTTCTCTCTAAGAAGTCACCATAAATGATGATCAACAAAGAAGGTAAGGCAAATCAAAGTGTCATCAGCAAAGACCAAAGTCAGCCAAGACCAAAGTCAGCAAAGATCAATGAAAACCAGCAAAGAATGGCAAGGTGGACCAATGCCACACAGCCGTGTTAACTGTATGTTGTGTTGTATTTACATCCTTTCCAAATATCACGTGTTCTTTCAAATATCTGCTCTAGAAAAACATCACATGCCCCTTCTTCAGAACAGCTTCCAGAAAAAATTCCATGTATCTGTTCTCAGCAAAACATCCTTCACTTGTCTACTTTAGCAAAAGCATTCTCTCATAAGACAGTTTTCAGAAAAAACATCACATGATGCAACTGAATATCCAAAGATTTCAGTTCTCTTCAACTGACTAACCCAGTTTTTTTTTATTTATACTTTATTTTTATTTAAAATCACTCATTTGACCAAATCAAACTAATTGAATCTCTAGCTGTGGACAATAAGAATTTTCTTCTGCATTTTCACTTATAGCCTTTAGAAGCTTAGTCTGACCACACACTGCTCGTGCAGACTCTTCTGAACATTTTTTTTCAGTTTTGAAGAGCTTCTCTGATTATTGTTCTTTATTCAAATAATTTTACTCTTGGAGAAGAGAGACGGAGAATATACCTAACCAGAACCAAAACATCTGCGACTAAAATTGGAAGACAGTGCTTTGCCAGAGCTAATACATAGCAAAATAACCAGAGAAGAGAAATTTAAACAGAGGAGAAATAAGACAGAAAAATTCAAAACAATAAAACAACTAATATGTCAGCTGAATAAGCAACAAAGAACTAACTTCCTGTCCATCTTCAACATAATATTCTCACTAGACAGACTTTACATGCTGATTAGCTTGTTTAAAGCAGACAAACCTTTGAAAATGACCGCAGTTATGGTGCAACAATGTCCCTAGTGAATACGATAGGTAGACATTATTATTTTTGATTCAGACATTGTGTCAAGGAATAACCCAGTCTCACATAAAGTAGGTTACTTACAAGTATTTGGACTATCTTTCAAAAAACAACAACAAAAAAACAAAACAAAAACAAAAAAACTTGCTTTCTGGGGTCTGTTTCTTACCAACTTGGTGCCATGGCATACAGCAGTCTCCATTTTTTTATTTCTCCAACAAACCTGGCAAAAGAGAGCCTGCTGAATTTCTGATGCTTTGTTCCCAGGCAGTAAATGTGACCTGGATTGAAAACTACTTGTTGAGTCACAAACACGTGTTATTGTAAAGGCTTTGTCTTGGGCCACAAACAAAAGTACCTATGCATTCAACTGAAATATCTTTATTAAATAACCTTTAACAGAAACAGATGCAGAGAATGCTAGAGTGATCAGACAGGGAGTGGTGTGAACCAAGACAGAATTTTACATGAGAAACCCATTCACTTCTCCCACTGAGGCTAAAGTAACTACGAATCATTTTAATTAATCTGCCATAAAATGTCACAGCCTAAATGAGTTCAAAGGATTTCAATTCAATCCATAGTGCATCACAAATACCACCATGAACTAGAGCCAATCCTGCAGCCTTAAATCTTAAAGACACGAAGATAAGAAGACAGGTGTATGCACAAAAGAATAAAGTCTACTAGAAACCAATTATGGTAAAGTCATTTTTCTTTCATAAGAAAAAATTTTATTATAAAAAGAAAAATTACTGCAACAAAGGAACTATGGTGTTTTCCTTTTTTAAGATTGAAGTATCTATATACTTTCTCGATGAAATAGATTTTACCAAGGTGAATTAAAAATAAATTTCCCAGCCTGCTACAAATATGATATTTCTAAGAATCATTCCAACTGCACTAAAGTTACCCTCCCTATCTCATGCCCTAAACAATCTACTGTAATTAATGGGGAAGTTCTAATTAATATGATGTTTTCATATCTAAGATTAAATATACAGATGAGACCAAAGTCTAAAGTATCTCTGGTTCCAAATAAGAGGCTGACAAAGCCTCTCTTGCTTGGTTTGTTACTTAAATATTTGACTGAGTATAGAGATTTAATATGTAATTTTGCAGGTGAGCTTCACCACCCAGCTAATCCTACTGTGGATATCTTTATATTTCAGATACATAGTCCTCATTATGTCCTTATCAGATTGTTGGTGGTGGCAGCTACATACTTAAGAGCAGCAAAGATGTATTATTAGCAAAAATCTGCCCTATTATTTAATTATGAATGGCTGGTTGAACTCTCAAAGTAGAATAAGTATGGCTTTGATAAGCATGCAGAAGTTCTTAAAATGTTCTAAAATAGTGATATCGTAAAACAAACTTTTAAACATGTCTTTTCTATTTACTGAGATAGCCCTGCACTTTCACCATACAGTATGACCACAGTAAAAGCAGTCAAAAACCTGTACTCTAAACCTTGTCATTACCAGTGTCCTGACCTGAGGCTGTTTTGTAAACTCTGTGGGTCCTGATCTCTCTGAGACTGGCTGATCTCATTTCAAACCAGATGAAATCTCCATTGCTTCCTGGCAAGCTTTTCATGAGGATTAAATGTGAGAATGTGTGTCAGAATGCATTTCAAAATAGGAAACTATACGCATACGGGTTGTCTACAAGCCATTCTCAAAGAACAGATAGCTTATAAATAATGAGTCGCTAGGTGTCAGCTCTCCTTAACAATGTGGATCTGAAGATGACTAAGGTGATCTGTTTTGAACAGTGATCAGTAGTTCAAATTGACATGGTGGGAACAAAGAAGGGAGCACATAAGAGGTCAGAGAGCATCGATACTGGAAGTCTGCTGGAACCTGGGGGCAAGACAAAGGAAAGAAGTATGCACTAGGAAAAAATACTAATTTTGATAAGAGACTTGAAACATGTCACCGGCAAATGTCTGGAGGAGAGGGATTAACTTAGCCTGGTAGAGCTGATCATTGATGTCTGGGAGTTACACCACATGGACTTGGCAAACTAAGGGAATTCCAGTACGGAAAACTGAAGCTCCCAGAAAGTTTCAGCTTTGTCATGTAGTTGTTAAGTTATTTTGTGGAGGGAAAATATAACACTCCATAAACTCAGTATTCTAATGTAAGGTAAATAAATTTTTGTCAAATAACCAAGCATAGCCATTGGATTGAGATAGCACAATGGTTTTGGAAAGTCCCTATTATGATTCAATTCAGCAATATTTGCAACCATATCTGCTTGAGACATACAGATAGAGGCTACCTTGAACCATGATACCAGATTGCAAAGGAAGAAAGGAAGAGCAGGGGTGAGAGATGAGTGAGGGCTATTGTGTTATAGTTTGTCATATTCAGGATGGCAGCAGAAACAGAAAAGTAAAAGCGTAAGGAATGGAGAGCTGATAAGAGTTGATAGACACAGCATTGTAAGTCAAGAGCTTGGGGTTATAATCAATCAAGATACAGCACTTCTGTGTGACAGTGAGACAAAAAGATAAGGCATGTTTAGTCCACTGGATGCATGAGTGTGACTTTGCTTCAAACATGAGCAGATCTTGATTAGCTTTTTAGCCTGTGCTGGATATAGGTAAGTAAATGTAGATTGTGGTAGAGAATTATAAAAATCAGTCATTTGTATTTAAATTATTGAACTTAATCATAATTATCATATCTAATACAATAAATGGATACATAAGTTTTATCAATACAATAAACAATTTGAACAAGAAAGGAACACAAATAAAGGGGTAACAGTAGTAGGGCATCAATATTTTGTTAAACCATCCTGAAAATCATTGCAAAAATATGGCTAGATTCTTAGCTCATGAAGAAAAGAAGTGGTCAAAGAAACTCACAAAAGCTTTTAGAAAAAGGCACACACACATGTATGAACATACACATGCATGCATACTCACATGCACTCAGATGTTGGAATTTTAGACCTCACTGGACTAGGGTCCAGATATTTGTTCAATATTTATTCTCAACTTTTCTATAAAGGTATTTTTAGGTGAATTTCACATTTTAATCAGTGTAAAACTTTTAATTCCAAAAATGGATACCATGCTTTTAGTCCAATGCCTTTGTAAAACAAAAGAGAAACCACCCAGAAGTAAGAGGGACACTTGTCAGCAAATGGCCTTCAACCCCCTCTCCCCCCCACCAACACATATATACACACACACTATCATTTTTCTTCTCAGGAGATCTCCTACTAACATGAAGAGCAAAGCACATACAAGCCCATTGCAGAATCAATATAGAGCATGCAGTGGGGAAACATTAAATTCAGTAAAGTATATGATACAGAAATATTTAATATTTTTGTGTTATTTACAAAACTAAAAATTTTCTAAATTGAATTTAACTCTAAGGTTTGAATATGTACCTTGCAAGAGTAGCATAAAATCAGAAGAAAGTCATAGGTTTCTTAATTTTGAAGCTTGTTAAAATAGTTACTCTTTTTGTTCCTGTAACCATACATCTGGCAAGGAATGTGCTTTGGCTTACAATTTGAGAGAATACAGTCCATCATGTCAGAAAATGCACATCAGCCTAAGTACAAGGTGACTGGTCACCTTGTGTATGTATCTGGAAGCTGAGATGAATATTGGTGGCCATCACATTCTGAGCAGGACTTTGTTTCTTGGCAATGTATTTCATAGTCACATGAATGTTGTCTTTTTCAAGGTGATTTTATGTCTAATCAAGGTGATGACAAAGATTAGCAACCATATTTGTAATCAGGCATAGAATAACAACATGAGAAGAAAAGCATCATTCAGTATTGGAACAAATGGAAGTTTGTAAATATTTAGTTTCTTTACTTTGAAAATAACAGTACATATGGTAACAAATGTTTGAAAATAAAATTGACACAAGCCATTATTTTTAGAACTACAGTTTAGAAAACACTTGACATTTTGTATTTTTATTCACACATATATGCATATATATATACATATATATATATATACACACATATATACATATATATAGCAACAGAGAGAGAGAGAGGAATTATTCATGTTAATGTTAAACAAATATGTTAGTATATATGTATATACATATATATAGACATAGATATGTATATACATATACCCATATATAATATATATTATATATAAAACCATGTTTGTAAACCTTTTTCATAAACTGTAAACCACAAATGCAAATGGATGGTATTTATAGCTATTTATATTCACTTTGAAAAATAATTTCAATTTGCTCAGATAGAACTTGAAGCAGTTTTCCTTTTCTCCATTCCTTGTCACATGAATTGCATAAACACCAGTCATACATTTTACTCCCTCCACTCCTGCATACCCATGAGGGCTCTTGGAGCTGGGTGTAGTGCTAGTATGCTTTTGGTGTATTCTAATATAATTTCAGATTTCAACACCTCCTAGGTTAAAGAGAGGCATCTTATCACTAGGATGTAATATGATACTGATTGTCACTATTTCCCACTATCACTGACCTGTCCTTGTTGCCCTCAACACCCATTTCTTCTGTGAACTTTCATCAGCAATTATTTACTGTGTACTTCCCAAAAGTAATGTTAATTTAACTACAGCTGTAAAGTTTTAACTCCCTCAGCTTCTCTCCAGCGACCATATCACAATCAGGACTGGGATCCAGCTGATTCACAAACAGAACCCCAGGGACGGAATGTGCTTGGGGAGTCCTCAAGCTCTGTACATGCTTTGTTGACTTCTTCCTTCTCCTGTTTAGCTTTAGGTTTAGGCAGAGCTGTGCTCTGAACACACTCCAGAAGGTGTGTGTTGGTTTTTAATCAGTGTGATGTGATTTTTAAAGAAAGAGGTATACAAAGGGTCGGACGGGTGGAGTCTGGTGGATGGGACTAGGGCTTATAAAATAACTTGAAGGGCAGGCAAGGGTTGTTTCTTTCTCTTCCGTTTTCAATGTGAAAATTGTGTCTCTTCCCTCTAGGGAATGCAGTACTGAGGCATTATCCTGGAAACAGAGATCAAACTTCAACAGACAACAGATAAACACGTAGACTACTGGCTTGATTTTGGACTTCCTAGCCTTGGGAACTATGAGAAATAAACAACTGCCACTTAAATATTGCTCTTAGGTATTTTGCTACAGCAGCGCAGACTGAGATATTTTATTTGTTAGTATTGCTGCATGAGAAATTATACTATATAGTGCTCTTTAAATCACAAGTAATTGTAATTTCTTTGGACGGATGCCATAGAGCACGGCGGTCTAGGTGTGAGGCTCACTGACACATAGATTAAGAAGGCAGCTAAGCTGGGCCTGTCCACTCCCTTGTCGAACCAGCTGGGAAGCAGCTTGGAGACTCTTCCCTCATATATCTCTAATCTGAAAGGCTAAACTGGATGTTTACACGTGAAAACCTGGCAAGATTCCAAGAGCAAGAAAAGGCAAATGCGAAGCTTCACACAGCATAGTCACAGAACTGGAACATCATCACATCAGCTGTATTAACTGACAAAAAGAAACTCGTGAGGTTACTTGCCGTCAAAAAACGGAAGGAAATAGGTGCTGCGTACTGCTAGTACAAATGATACCCTCATATTGTAAAAAATAATTAAAAATGAAAGATCAGGGAATCTGGATGGTGTTTACAACTGAATGACTATGAAGACCCTGCGGTCTCATTTAATTACATCTATCTCATATGTAAAATATAGCCACCACCTTTCAAGATCTACAGACTCCACCAAATTGTGTCATTAAGTCTTATATCAAATCATCTGTGCCTCCTCATGATGCACACATGTTTTCAACTAAAAGACAAGGCTTCTATACTTCAGACACAATAACGGTTCAAGACAGATACTGCTAACCCATTGCAAATTTTCATCTTAGTAATTCTAAGATTTTTGTTTAGTAAATCTATACCAGACTTAAGATATTGGGTCGAAGCAGTGTTCCTTTATCCAGTGCTGTTTCTACTACCTGGGAGTGATTCACTTGTCCGACGTTCCCTCTGGATGCTTCTGCAAAGTACTTATCTCCTTAGATCTGAAATGTCCTTTTTCTGTCACATCTTATTTCTGAAGAAAGGTCCTGTGTTTGCAGCTGTGTAGATTTCTCAACATGATTTCTGTTCAAGTAAAATTAAGGGAACGTGGTTACTTTTGCAATTTGAAAGACGTCCGTCCCTTTTAGTTCAATATTGAAGCTCTTCAGTCAATAGAAGTCAATTAAAAACTGTGTGGGCTTTCTATGAACCTGATCATTATCGACTTAGTGGTAGAAAAGTCACCTGAAAAAAATCTTTTTTCAGTCTCACTTTCTAGATGTAATCACGGTTACTTTGGAATCAGACTGCCGTGCCACAGGGCCTATACATGCTTCCTAAGAGTCCTTTTATCCTGCTGACAAGGTCTACTAAACATGGCCTTAATTCTTTTTAAAATCTTAGCAAAGGCACTCACAAGCTAACTCTAATTTGTCTTCCAGTCTTATATTACTTGGAGATCTTGATCTTGGCAACAGAACTGAAGCTGAGAAACAGTTTTATTTTCCAACAAAGAAGGCTCTCTGTAACACCTCTGAATTCTGCATACAGCTAGTTCTTTCTTTAACTTGTCTTGTTCTTTAGGTTTCCTTATCATATGCAGCTGAGAGCAACCAGATGTCACTGTTTTAAATATTGGCATGGAAACCATCTTGACTGAGTCCAAACACACATAAAGAGCAGTTTCTAGTTTCTAAATTATCCCAGGCCACAATTTCAACATGTTTTTCTCCCACATAACACAGGTCATAATTACTTCAAATTTTATCTTTTTAAGAAAACTAATATAATGTATTTGGAGATTGGGTATAATCCAAAAGTTCTATATCTGTACCATATAGATATTGCACAACCAAGATCTTCAAAATGCAGTGATTTAAACCAACAATCAAGGACTCAGTGGGTAAAGGCCTTTGCTGTAAAGCCTAATGACTTTAGTTTGATCTCAGGTAACCATGTACTTAGCAAAGCCCCACCCTCTGAAAGTTGTCTTCTGATTGCCATAAATACACCGTGATACATTTACATACACACACACACACACACACACACACACACATACACACACACCAAGGTAATTTTAAAATAAATTAATAGTATGTGTTACTTCTACAAGTTTATGATTGACAAGGCATTTCAAACAATCCAGTTGATGCTCATCTTCACATATCTGAACATACTCCTAAATCAGAAGGAAACTGTGAGTAACATGGAAACTGGCTGGTCCAGTACAGGTACATTAAAAACAACTCAAGATTCCTCTGTTCCACATAAAAAAATCTCATTTGTACTTCTAACTGGCTGGATTGTAGAAAAAGTGAAAATATGTAACACTTTCTTAGTATAACAGACCTAGACTCAAGACTCATCCCTGGCATAGTCTCTTGCCCAAAGCAAACCAAGAATTTAATCCATACAGAAAATATGGGAAAGGGTTACCTGTTAAGACTAGAAAGCTAGGTTTCCAAGGATGTGGATAGAGAAGAATGAGGTAAAGATATTGGCTGCCTCTACAGTCTCCTTGTTGGTTGTGGAACACATCAAGACAGAAAAAAAGAGAACAGAGACAACACATCCTGTTGAAGATACAGCACTCAGACTGTTCTCTCACCGCCATTCTCCTCCACAGTCCTCTGCTTACATTTGCTGGAAGGATGGTGTGGTGAGAGTTTATGAGGATCTATAGTGCAGTAACGGGAAATAGCTGCATAGATTCAAAACTCATAGGAAGTAGTTCAAAGTGTCATGCTTTCATTCTCCCTGAGTGAAGTCCTTAGCCAACAGTGGTTACTAGGGGAGGGGCTGTTACTTTCTTTAGTGATTTATCGCCTAAACTGTGATTCAATGACCTCCTAGTCATGCACATACAAGCAATCTGTGTCAAATACATCAAGACACTCACACATAAAGACATAAAAGTAGGAGGACCTCTTGGGGTTAAGGGGTTTCAGTGGAATAAAAAGGGGGTCAGGAAGTTGGTAATGGGGTAAAAATAAAATAGTTAAAAATCACTTTATTCATATATAAAACTGATACATAACAGTATTCAATTAGGTACTTTCTCATTTTGTAATTGTTTGGTGGGGGTTTTTTTTGAGCCAATGCTGAACTCACAACCCTCTTTCTTCAGCCTCCCATTACTCGATAATGACCCTTTTATCATTCTTCTATTTATACAGTAAGAGTTTTATTCATATATTTTGACACTGTGGGATGGAATTGCTAATTCTCAGATAAAAAAGTAGTTCCACCCTACCTTCTATTGTTACATTGTTCTATGTGATTTAGTCTGATGGAGTAAATTAGATGGTAACTTGTCCTTACCAGACAGACTAAAGAATAATAGCCTTAGAGAATAGAGCTAAAGTGCTAGAGTCTTGTAATCACTTGTCAATGGGTCCATAATTTCACATTTAAGAGTTCAGACTTAAGGCTCCTGGAAAGGGGAAGGCCTGGTGTGTGTGGAGGGCAGCACCCTCTCAGAAGCAAGGGGAAGGAGAAATGGGATGAGGAACTGTGGGAGAGGGTACCAGGAGGGGCCAGACAATGGCTGAAATATAAATAAATAAAGTAATTTTAAAAACTAAAAATCAAAAATCAAAAAAAAAAAACCAGTTTACCACTGGCAGTATGCTAGGGAAGAAAACTGAGACTTGTCTTAAATGTGTACTTCAAAAAAGAAATAGTAATTTTCCATATTGAAAATGATGAGCATCCACACAGTCACATGGCAGCAGAGAACATATACCTAATCACGACCCTGGCATCCAGCATGGACTATAGTCATCAGTATGGTCTCCAATGTCAGCCCTAATCATGGACATCTGGTGATCATTGCTGCTGCTGGAAACCAAGATGAAGTCCATGATCCCTATTGCTACTGGTTGTAGTACACAAGGAAGCTTTTATTTGCAGTAGTATCAATGAGTGCAGACTTATAGTGAAAATAAGAGACATTGAAGACTTCTGTGACAACTCTCCCCACCCCATAAAAAAGAAAGTTTAGATAGTAAGCCATTAAAGAGAAACCTAAAAAATTGTGACAAAAATGATGAAGCATTGCACTTCACAATTGATCGCTTCTAGTGGGTTGGGGGTGTAGCTATGTTTAACTGGCTAACCACTGGGAGTTTGACCTTGTTCCAATGACTAATCTTTGCCTTTGGAGAGGTGGGCGAGAGGTTGGGAGGGTGGACCTTGAAGGAATGGAAAATGAGTGTGATCAAGGTGCCTTGTATGAAATTCTCAAATAATAAATAAAAATATATCTTGAAAAAACAATAATGGGCATATGGACTGATGAGAAAAATGGAGAAAGCTAGCTCTATCCATTTCAGGTGTTTGTAATTTCTTTGCTCCAAGCCCAGTGCTTTCACCACATTGTAGTCTTACCTTATGATGTAAGAAGTGTCACATTCCTCACAAGTGATCTGGTTCAGTTCCTATTCCCTGGCAACTGAGAATGTAACCATGATGTAATACAATGTTTGGACATTACATCATTACATGTGTCAAGTTAAGAAAAAAATTATATTGAGTATATTTGTATTAATCTGAGGACCTATGTCCACATAGAAAATAAATTGGGACTCAGAGAAACTTATAGGAAAGAATCTGTGGCCTTAGAGGCAGAGGTCAGAGTAATGTAGCCATATGCCTCAGTACACCAAATATTCCCACCAACCATTAGAAGAATCAAGAGGTGATCTTTTTCTAGAGCCTTCAGATAGGGACACAGTTTGAACATCTGTCTTCCAGAACTGTCCAACAATGGTTTTCTGTTGTCCTGAGCAACCAGGTTGTGAAGAGTCACTAAAGCAACTTAGTATACTTAGTATATACCTTTTACATCCCCCCCCCCCAAATTTTAGATTATGGAGCAAGTTTATAGTTCTTATAGGTCATGCTGGCTTGAAACTTAAACTGACAAGAGAAAAGCATGGACTGACATAAGAAATATGAACAGGAGAAAACCTACATTTTTACACAGCATCAGATCTCTCATGAAGACATGGGGTACCAAGGCACAAGTGTTTGATATAATCTTGAACAAAATAGATAACTATGGAAAAATAATTATATGATATGGGGGTGAGGTAGAGGAAGATAAGAATTATGTAAGTAATATTTGTTTGTGCAGAATTTTTGAGGTTTCAACCCCTTGATGAACAATTTTTTTTCCTAGTACTAGAAGGACATTGTTCACATGGCTTTTCAATCTCCTGTTTAAGAAAGAACAGGGGAGATTTGGGTGGCATTTTGGCCTCTGCTGTTTTGGAATTGGCTATAGCACAAAATAGGCTTTATACCAACATGGAGAATTTCACACTTACAAACTTTCTAACTGTAAATACCGTACTCCAACCTTTTGCTGAGTCTAGTGAAGGAGAAAAAAATGAGTCAAGTATAAGCCAGAATTTCCTATTTCTTTAGAATAAAGAAGGGGAAATGGAAGGGATAAAGAGCACTGGCTTTAGAATGTTACAGTTTTCTCGCCAGTTCCCAAAAAGTTTACCCATTACTCCCACCACCTAAAATAGCCACTTGAAGGTAATCTCACAGCTTCCAGTACAATTTCATTTGACCTTTAGCTAAAGACCACCTCTACTGGGAACTGACTTTGTTCCATCTACTTGAGCTGTTTCAGAAGGCAAGTTTGACAGTGCTCCTTTCATTGGTCTGCTGGAGAATCTAAAAGCTGTTCATCCTGGAAGAAACCAACCTGATAGTGCCAGGTGAGGCAATAACAAAACATATTTTGTAAGTTCTTAAGAAAAAATATGCACGGAAGAAAAATGAAGATAATAAAATAGTCTGTTTACCTCAAAAGTATGTTTTTTTTTCCTGCAGAATACTATGTTTATAGAGTCAATACATCACGTCTGCCAATGAGCAGAAGTGAAGCACGCTTCTTCCACACATTGTTTGACATGAAAAGTGAGTATTTTATTGGCACTGGATAATTTAACCTTACGTAGTGGTGTCTAGAGTATATTAGCAGCACACCGTGCAAGGAAGAGATTATTCAGCACTTTGTGTACCAGTGAGAAGCAGTCCAAAATAATTCAGGAGACAGACATGCACAAAAAGGATGAAGTTGCTTTATGTCATACAAATACAGCTGACATTGAGATAATAGTGATTGAAATCAGATAAAGCTCAAAAATTCTGCTACCCAGTTGTTAAATGCTGGTTTGTATATCTATATCAGAGTTGTAGACTCTACCATGGAAATATTGATCCAGTCACACACACACAACTTTGATACCTCCTCTGATAATGGAATGAATTCATTACTAAAGAATGCAAATCACAGGCACACATATCACAGGCACACACACACGTACACAGCACACACCAGAGCATGTTCACTGCTGTTGAAGACAGAACAATTTGGTTAAAAGAAATAGTTCTGGAGTTTAAGTATCTGACATCCAGCTTATTGCTTATTGATGTTCAAACTGTACCTGTCACATAGCAATTATATACCTTATATCTAATCTACACTGTTGTGACAAGCATTGAAAAGGATAGTGAAGGCAAAATACAGTTCAAGGAAGAAAATCAGAAAAATCCATATCAGATTCCACTGTCACTATTCCACACAGGTACATGTATGTTCTCTCTCTCGGGGACATAGTTGGGACTATAAACAACTTCAAATGAGAGTTTTATAGCCCTGACATAAGCATAAAATTTAGGAAGACAGTATTTATTCTTTAATTTTAAAACATTATGAGATGAAACTCAGGAAAATATCTCCAATTCTAATCTTAAAGAAATGATTAGTTCATTAATACACGTTATTGTTCCATATTGAGAAATCCTGTCAGCTAAGCAGCTGAGAGAGAAAAGCATCACCGCCTCGGCCCACGCGAGGGACATTTGTGTCACACAATAAAGGTGGGAATAATAGAACTAACAGCAAACTAAAGCAGAGGAGATGGGGGAAGCTAAAAGCGGGTCAATTGGTATGGCCCAACAGATTGTAGGGCAAAACGCTGTAGACCTAAAACAAGTCTCAATTTCCATTCTCTGCTGTGCAATGAGTGTTTTTAACTTCTCCAAGCATTTATGTTAGTATTGGTTGCCTCTCACTTCAACAAAAAAGCAAAGGGCTCTACGCAATGAGATGAGTAACTTTTAAAAGAAGGGCTTTAACATTTTTTTAAAAAACTAGAACACAACAATATAATTTATTACTATACTCATTATCAGAAATCTAACATGAGGATAAAATAAATGAAACCAAAAATGCCGGTCTAAAGATGAAAAGGATTCCACTCTAGGTTTAATTAAAGTGGTATTTTTAATGCATCAGTCTCATAAGTCTGTCTTATATTTCTTAGGTCATGCCCCTCAGTTTATAATTCAGATAAGATAGCAAACTAAAGATCTACAGACTATGTTTTTGTCCCTTAGAATTTGGTATAGAAAATACTCGTTACAAAAAAAATTCATGGTATTTATGAATATGATTTCCTCAGTATTGATCAGTCTTTCAGTTCCACAAATGAAAGCACTCACGAGATGGTCAGAAGAAATAGACTTTTTCAAATAATAATACTATTGGCTGTATTTTTAAACAGACATTACACCCTTCCTTTTCAGAAAAGTGCATGGCACTTCTCCTCTACCATGACTTCTACCTAGATAGAAGGACTTATGATTGTTGAAAACTTTGCTACCCATTCATACGGGTTGACTGTTCCTTCCTTTTCCATTGCTGTTAACTCATACCTATTATTTTCTCTGAACAATAAAACGTGAATGAATGTTGCACTAGTCACTCCCAAGCTATACAATCCTCCATATGGTCTTACCATCTTTTCTTTTCTTATTGCCATGGGAGAATAAAATGACAAAAGTTTAAACTCTTAGCAAACGATTGTTCAGAATCCACAGTAACAACTAAACAGAACTTTTTCAATATATTTGATCCATCAGTGACAGTTCTGTAGCCATGGCAATAATAATCACTGGAACTGCTAAAGAACATCAGCCAATCAGTAACAGCTCTCCCTTCTTAACATCGCCCACTAGAGAATGGACTATTGCAAGAAACATGCTCTGAATATCAAGTACTCAATGATGGTATTCCCCTAGCAACCACCCTCTGTAGCTGGTGTCAACATAACCCTATCTTAGCAACCCATAAGTCTTGAGACTGCACTCTTCATAATGGCCTTATAAAAGACCAATTTTCTGCTTTGCTTAAAGAGTAATCCTATCCACAAAGCTTTTTCTCTCTTCAATAAGAGTAGCACCATAAACCTTATGTTCCACATATTAAATGATGACCTTGTCTTTTGATTTGTAAACTCAGAATATGGTGATGTTGAGGACTACTAAGTCAGCTGAGACCTCCAGTGAGGAAGATATGGATCCCAGCCATAGTGAACCATATAGGCATGTGTCATTTGCATAAGTTACTGCAATTCTCAAGTACTATTTTGTACTGGTTAATGCTGCTTGTCAATTTGACAACATCAAATAACACTAAAGAGATAAACCTCTGTGAATATCCCTGAGGGAATTTCTAGATTAGGTTAACTGAGGTGGGAACAGCCACGCCCATTCACTGGAGGTGGCACCATTCCATGGGCTAGGGCTCTGGGTTGATTAATGCAAAGGCATGCATCTCTCTCTGCTTCCTAACTAGTTGCCATGTGACCACTCACTTTATAAGCTGCTCTGCCATGTGGGACTATTTCCTTGAACTGTAAGCCAAAATAAATCCTTCCTTAAGTCACTATATTCAGATATTTGAACAGATCGGAAAGAAAATTGAATGATAAGATGCTGACATGGAATAATTTACACTAACCTGGCACATCCATACAGACTATAAATCTAAATTATGACTACAGAAAATTACACAATGGAAACAGTAAAATTTTACCTCTAGTTCTTCAGATAAACTGAGATTTCCCCTTACAGAATCAGATTTCTTTGTGATCTTAATGTAGACATTAATATAGTTTTAAATTTTAACTTTGTTATTTCATTGGAAATTATTCTATAAAATAAAATACTTCTGTGCATTTTTTTATAAAACAATAGTGACATCCTGGGTAAAAATACCAAAATAGGACATAAAAAGAGATAATATATAATATAATCCAATATAGACTGATAAATTTTAATTTGGGGAGAAATTTACTCCATGATAATTCATATTCAGTTTTAAGCTGAGAACATTTAGAATAAATTTGACACCAACACCTCTTGAGTTGCATGAATATGTATTTATAACAAAGGGGAAATTATAAGTTCATAATCTATCTCATTTGATAAATGAACATTTTAATATTATTATTTCATATTATATCTGTATGTTTTGAAGGATAGTTAATGATATCATTCATCATAGAAACCCACTGACTTTTTAAAAAAGTATGTATCTAGGATATGCTCTATATAAAGGGTAGTTTAAGTTTTGATGTTCCAGAACAAACATCATCAGATCCACCTTTAAATCTAAAAGTAAGAAGAAAATACCTGGGCTGTGAGATAGTTTAACTAGTAAGATGCTTGCAGGGCAAGCCTGGGGACCTGAGGGTCATCTTCAGCTCCCCAGGTGGAAAAGGCAGACATCATGATGTGTGCAAACGCAGTGCTGGAGTGGAGGAGATGGGCAGATGTCTGAGGCTAGCTGTCTAGCTCACACAGCCTAGTTAGCAAGATCAAAGCCCAGTAAAGACGTTGTCTCAAGCAAAGTAAATGGTGATTTAGGAACAACACTCTAAGTTGGTTTCTTCTGGCCCCCACATATTCATGCAAATGCTACCTGTACACACACACACACACAAGCACATACACACACACACAGACAGACACACAGAATCAAAAAGAAAAAAAGAAAATTTTAATGCTAAAATAATAATAAAATGTTACCACGTTAAATAGTAGCAGAGAAATGTAAAATACAAGGAAATTACAATCAAGGAAGCAAAGACAGTGTATGGAGCAGATGAAGACTTGAAATACAAGTCAGAAATCCATACCTGAACCTGGCTGTAAAAGTCACATCACCAAGGCGGAAATATTGCCTGTCTCTTGAGTGTTATATCTTTCCAAGATAAAGCTATTGCCTCAGTAATATGATTTGCCATCTTCCTGATATGCATCATCAGTACCATCCTAGCAGGAAAGGAACAGGGAGGTTATGGTTTAGGATCAGCTTTCCAGGTTTATCCACTCACTTAAGCAGCATAATGTGACCTAACTACTTCTTCTAACAAGCCTTGGATAGTGGAGCCTTCAAAATGCACAGGTCACTGTAAATTAATTCAGAGCCTATACATCTCTCTGAATTGTTGGCCTATGAAGGCCCAGCCTTGTCGATACCTTAGCCAGAATCTTCCTCAAAATGGACTAATGTTCAGTATTTTATTTCTTCTACATGGGTCAGAGCATCAATCCAAAGCACTGAACCTCAGCCAGGGATTAATAGTGGTGAAAATTGTTAGTTAACTAGATCTGATAGAGCAGCCGACTGATACGGTTTGATTACAAGCCTCATAATTCACTGGGAAAAAAATCATTAGTCAACATTTTCAGTGACTCCCTTTCTAGTAATAGCCAAGGCACAGTGCCACATCCCGTGCCTGTGATTACTTTTCTCACTGGAAAATTTCTGTGGTGAAACGATTATAAGAAAATGCAATCTGTAACTCCATATCTCACGTGAAAGAGTAGGTGGCAACATGATTCCAAAAAATTTTCCAAAGTTAAAATGAAGTTTATAGCAGAACAAAAACTACTCGTAACTATTATTTATTTTGCAAAGCAAAGTAAGACCTTTTAATAAAAAAAACTTTCATCTTCAATTTTATTAAGCAATATTAAAAAGCAGTAGAGCTTCTGGAACACATGGGAATATAGTGCACATATCATTTATATGCAGTTGTGCATAAATCATTTCTCTTTTTTTTCAGATGAATAGAATCAGAACTCCATGGCTCTTTCAGAAAAATACCCACTTAACTCTCAAGAATAGCCCTATAAAAGAATGCTTATCAAATTCTCTAGAATAAAATCAGCTCTAAATATAAAGAGTCGGCCATTCCATGGGCATTTTTCAACCCTTTGACTTAATGGACTTAATATCGTTGCTATCATTATTACTTAAACGGAATACTGGCTGTGTCTTGGGAAAAATAATAAATTAACTGTCAACATCTATGAATGGGAATAGAACTAAAGTCTATTTTTTTCAAGTTTCCTAACTGAAAAAGTCATTATAGTCAGTAGTCACTTTCTAAAAAAAAAAAGACACAAGCAGCCTTTCAGCTTTCTACATCAACTGGACTCAAGGGCTCAGGTCACAAGGAAGTAAGAAACCCATACTGGGCAATAATTGAGATGATCCTGACCCCAGGTTCACACACAGAATTCATATCAATGTACTGTTGACATAAGAAGGTTACCTAATATTCCTTGTGTTCATCACCTGAAAGTGGGCATCGTGTGCTTATTGTTGAAATCTTCAAGCAGCAAGTAAAGACTGCGTGTCGCAGTGCCATGCAAACAGTGAGACATAAGGGCTCAGTATTAGCACAGTTTTACCAAGTTTGATGATCTAGAATTCTCAGATGTATGGCATATCGGGTGACTCTACGGAGATTTCACTTCTAGATCATCCTGACTGCTAATTTCTTGGCACTGCTGGATATGTCCCGTCATGTTTTCCTAGATTTTTCTTCCTGTAAAACTAAATTGATCTTCACTACTTACCAATATTTTTGAAATGCATGAATGTTTCAAAATGTTGCTCCGAGACAGCACAAAAAGCAGCCAACAAACTCAAAGTGCTAGTAGGTTAGGTGACACTAAAGTATTATGACACCCCTCTGGAATTTGTATGTTTTTTCTGTCCTTAGGACATATGTAAATTAAATTGGTTGAGGGTTTCTGGGTTCTTGAGAACTGTTGTAAACTGTTATCTCGGCACACATTGGATATAGAACTTCAGAATTGTATTATGAGACTTGGACGCTGCTGCTGTTTTCTGCATCCATAATGTGTAAATTAACTTAGGCCTCCCGACTTCTTTCTAAACTAAATTCAGGATATCTAAGCTTAGGGTATGCACTTACTTTACAAAAATATCACATTCTGCACCAACAGATAGTTTGGAACAGTCTCTTCTTGATCCAGGTACATTTAATGAGAGAAGAGGAACTCAGGTGTGTTTCGATTAGTTTCAAGTGACGCCAGTGAGCTTCAATGGATTAATCAAATTCTAGCTTTTGGGGGGAAGGATTTACTTAAAATCAAATTGATCCGTTGTTCTCATATTATCAGTGGCAAATCTATATTTACTCTGCTTTAGGGCTTCAGAAGAGTAATAAATTGTCACTGCTCCTGCAGTCTGCCTGAGTCTCAAGTCACACTTGAAATGAGTTTAATATTTAGGGCCCCTTTCAAAAGTACTGTTGCTTGCAGACACTCAGTCGTAAACTTTCCCACAACAACAACATCCAAAAAAAAAAAAATGTCACAGCGGAGGCAAGATTTCATGAAGGCAGAGTCCAACTATAAATTTTTGTTCTTGACGTTTGAGGACAAGGAATACAGTTTTACAAAAAAAAAAAAAAAAAAAAAAAAA
>NW_021620995.1:2826792-2828656 GCF_004785775.1 Grammomys surdaster
TCTCTCTCTCTCTCTCTGTCTCTCTCTGTCTCTGTCTCTCTCTCTCTCTCTCTCTGTGTGTGTGTGTGTGTGTGTGTGCACGTGTGCATGCGTGCAATGGCAAAGGTATCTAATATCTAATTGCTGCTATCTAGAATAATATTTCCATCCATAAATCATTCCCACAAGTAGGGACAGGGACATTTTTCTTAGGTTCGCCCTTTCCTCTCTTTAGATGAACATGGACACCCAACATCACATGTCACTTGTCCTTAGGCACTGTTCTTTGTCCCTCAAGGTATATAGACGCTGATCAAACTTCAAGACTCTAATGTTTAAATGTAGATTTTTTTCATATCAAAAGCATCATCCATGTTCCTCTTCCTGCCATGAGAACCAGACTGCTAATTTGACACACCAAATAAACCTTTTGGACAATAAGGTGTTAACTCAGTCAGCCAGCCAAAGCAGGGGAGAGGAGCTTACTCCCAGAAGCCACTGCCAGCAAAATTAATGCTGGAGATTTAGCATCTGGATGCTTCACCTGCCAGGCAGGCCCCTATAGGTCTTTTTCATCGCTGAGCCAGATTAAAAGAGAATGATGAACAGAGGTGGTTCTGCACCAGCAGTGACAAGCAGGAACAAGGAAAAATATCAGCCTCCACTGAGAATGAGCCTCCTGGTTGCCTCCAAGGTGGTGCAAAGGCTCTGGAAAGAGGGGCCAATGCTACGTCCAGACACCGCCTGACCCATCTGCTGGAGGAAAATTTATGAACATCAGAGGCCACAGGGCAGGGCAAGCTGAGCAGGTCTAAGCCACCTTAGGGGTGCCACCTGTCAAGTTTTCACCTGAGCAGACAGGGTTTTTAAATGTGTTCTTTGGTTTCAGGCTGCTAGTGACATTTGTCAGGACAATTTTTTCCCTTCCTCCTGCCTTGTTTGTTTTGAACTTAACAGAAAATCAAACTTTCCCAAACCTGTGTGACCTAGTGGTCTTCCAGTCTTAAGGAATTCTCCGAAAGCAAGAAGCTCTAGGCTCCCTTGTTTTCAGAGACGGCCAGGGTTTTCTTCTATTTTATAAAAACACATTTTTGAAAAACGTGGCATTTTTAACGTGTTGTTTTACACATTAGAAATGCAATTAGAATGCTGAGGGATTTGCCCAGGGCTGGACAAACTGTACATTCTAGCCATCTGCAGGAGTCCAATCCTGGAGCAAAGGACTGGAAAAAAAAAGAAAGAAAGAAAAAGGGAAAAAAATGGAGGGGAGGACCAAGAGGACAGACCTAATTTGCTGGGCAAGTTCCACAAAGAAATAATGAGGTCCCAGGAGAAGCAGAGCTCTGATGTGGCGAACTGAATCCTTTGCCAACACTTTCATAAGATGTGTTTTCCTTTCTACTGCCAGACAAAGGTCTGCGTGGCCAGAAGGGAAGAAAGAAGGAACGGAGAGGAAGCATTTGACAGAAGATGGAAGAGAAGTGTTCAACACTGGGCTCTGGCTTTGGGTGGGGTCTCCTTCAAAAGTACCACAGGTGATTTTAAGCCCAATGAGTGCCAGAGAATTAAAGAATCAAACAGGATGGGACTTGTTTCAAGAGCTGCTGTCAGGGTTAACTGGTTTTACTTAGCAGACACAGCTTAAAGTGGGTAGTCAAGCACCAGCATGTGTGTACACGCGTGCACTTTCTCAGAAAACATAACACCCAGCAAGACTTCAAACTTTAAAGTCTCATTTTTCATAGCAAGATAAAATAATTATTTCCAAATGTAAGTGTAAAAATCCTCTTAGGGCCAGTTGCATCAGAACATGGTTAGCTGGCTCATGCTCTATTTTTTAAAAAAAGAAAGAAAGAAAAGAAGAAGGAAAGAAAGAAAGAAAGAA
>NW_021620995.1:2828756-2864992 GCF_004785775.1 Grammomys surdaster
GCCTGCCGCCCCCCCCGCCCCGGATGGAGGGGGGGGGGGGGGAGGGAGAAAGAACCATAACCTACCCATTTGGCAAAAGAGTGATACCCCCCCCTATTTCTTCCCTCCTGTTCATTATACGATTCTCCAGTCTTTAGAAAAACTATCATTCTTCTTTATGCAGGACAGTCCCAGCTTTTTCTTGTTATAGTTAAATTATTCACAGCACTTCTCTTTAACTTCCTAAATGTCCTGGGATGAGTTATGTTACTCTCCTGTACTCAGGGAGGACTGTGCTTGTTACGGCCACAGACTTAGAAGGAACAGAAACTGAACAGAACTGCCATTTTAGGGAAAAGAATTTCCAGCTGCTTAAAAGAAACCTAGCAAGTTCTAAATGTGCTCGCTCAGTTGACAAATGTTTGATAAGGCTGTGTGTTTTTCTTTAAATTATGATCAAATATATGAGGTGTTTGAATGCCGTAGGAAATACAAAGTATGTGTGAACAGAAAGGTTTTAGCATTTAAGGCATTAATGTGTAAAGCTTTCTCATGCTTTTTATTACATTTAATCAGAAAAGGATATTTTGCTGGGAAAAAAAACTATATTCAGAGAAGTTAGGAAAATGTTTTAATAGTAACTAATGAAATACCAGTGTTAGAGTTCATGTCCATAGTTTCTATCCCTGCTGCTGCTGTTTTTCTGTGATTTTTTTTTCCAGTGCTGGTAATCAAAATGAGGACCTTGGACAAAAGGCAAGTAAGTACACTGTGCAACACTTTCAGTCACAAGTCTATAGTTTCTATTTAGTGTTGCTTTGGCCATATTTGTGTTTCCTATAGGATAGGAATCACACAAGCAAGGATGAGGTGCACAGCTCATTATGATAGAGGGCTGAAAAATACAGGCCAAAAAAAAGGCACAGGGCATGTGAATTTAGAGAAGGTTCGTGAATATCGATTTATTCTCTTCAAAGTATTTTAAATATTATATTTTATGGCCTATATGTTATATTTTATAAATAGAAATTTTCAAAACTTAGAGCAGAGTGCTGTTTTAGCTTCCCTGTTCTGTGAGTTACTGAGGTTATTTGAGTAAGATTGGCCTCCATGGGCTTAAATATTTGAATGCTTTGTCAGCAGGGAGTAGCTCTATTTGGAGGAGAATTTCAAAACCCCATGCCAGGCTCGCGCTCTCTCTCTCTCTCTCTCTCTCTCTCTCTCTCTCTCTCTCTCTCTCTCTCTCTCCCTATCTATCTCTATCTCTATCTCTATCTCTATCTCTATCTCTATCTCTATCTCTATTTCTATCTCTATCTCTACGTATCTCTCTTTCTTTATCTCTGTCTGCAGATCAGGATGTGCTTTCAGCAACTTCTCCAGCAACGGGACTATGCTTCCTGCCATGATGATGATGGGCTAAGAAAGGGTAAGCCAGCTCCCAGTTAAATGTTTCTTTCAAAAGAAACATTCATGAGATCTCTTCCCAACCATAGAGCAAAGACAAAGATAGCAATTGCATTTAAATAAGCATCTTATGAGGAAGGCCACATTGGAGGCAAATGTATGGCTGAATCTGTCAGCAAATTATTAGAATACTTCTAAGATGCTTGAGGAACCACTGTGATGGCTGTGGGGCCTTAAACTCCCTTCCTTAGAGTTTCCAAAGCATTCTGTGATTTAGAAACTACAGGATTAATGTTGTCAGATTCCTGCTTCCATGCTTAGGCCGATGTTTAGCTTCTATCCCTACCTCTTGGAGACATTCCTGAGAAACAGAGATTTCCTGTATGTGTTTGTGATTTGCCTTCTGCTCTAGCGAGAGTTGTGCTGCCAGAATCCTGTCTATCCTCCGCTGGCCAATGCCCATATGAATATATTACCTCTCTTTACCTTCTGCAGAGTAAATACACCAGGAAATGAAACGATGAATATATCTAGGATGGACCAACCATTCATCAAAATGTGATGTGCAACCTCAGTGGGCATCCATGCAATTCTAGAGAAGGAACAGGCTTGAGAGATCTGAGAGCACTAGAATGTGGTGGTTGTTTTACTCTCTGCTTTTGGCCTTGCTAAAACTAAAGACTGTTTCAATTACTCAGAAATTTATTCCCCAGATCACAACAATGCCATGTCACTGGATCAGGAAATGGGTCTTCCAAAGCCATCACATAAAGATATCAAAAAATACTGAGTTTCAGACGATCCAACCACTATTAACACTTGCTTCCCGTTTAAAATATGAGGACTCTATAACTCTATTAAACACAAAAGTCGAAATAACCCAGAAAAATTACCAATTCTGTTTGCAGATAAATATCTTATTGGGATATACTCAAGAGTTAAGAAAAGAAAACTTAGCCGGGCGGTGGTGGCACACATCTTTAATCCCAGCACTTGGGAGGCAGAAGCAGGCGGATTTCTGAGTTCAAGGCCAGCCTGGTCTACAGAGTGAGTTCCAGGACAGCCAGGGCTACACAGAGAAACCCTGTCTCGAAAAAAAAAAAAAACCTTATAAATAAATAAATAATATATAGAAAGAAGAAAGAAAGAAAGAAAGAAAGAAGGAAGGAAGGAAAGAAAGAGAGAGAGAGAAAGAGAGAGAGAAAGAGAGAGAAAGAAAGGGCACATATGAAGACTACAATTTAAAAGAGAGAAACTAAAAATTAAGACAAAAAATAAAAATGTATTTTAAGAAATATGTTTCCCCTTCTGAGAAAGATTCAAACATTCAGGAGATCAGTACTGAGTTGTAAGGGAATAAATAAAAACTGTAATAACAAATAATTCCTTAAATTTAATAATAAGAATTTAAACCATTAAGAAAAAGAAAAAAGAACTATTTTTCACATAAAATAATAAAATAATAGGTCCTTTATTATTTGAAACATGTTTATTCCTCTTGAAATTCAAGTAGCATGGCATCTGCAAATATTATAATGATAGACTTTAAGTGCAAAAGGAACTGACTACAGCAGGAAAACAAGGAAGAAAGAAAACTCAAATGATAAAGTTCTAAGATTATTAAATCATTCATTCAATACATCATTATGAAGGTATAAGCAATCTCAGATTATTAAAAGAAAAAGCTTGAACATGATTTTATGAACAATCTTTACACAACAAACCTGAGAAACAACTCAAGAATACAAAGGGTACAAAGGGAATATTGTCTTTAATTAAAGATGATTCAAGTGAAAGAAAGTGAAGTCACAGTCACGTATCAGAAAGTGATAAATGATTTCTCAGCAGAAAAGAATTGAAGAAATAATATGCAATAAAAAATAAGCAGTATAAAAGAACAAAGAATTCATAAAGGGTAAAGCTTTCCTGTATTTTCTCAGTAGATTAAAAACATTCCTGTATGTGTTTAAATAAAATGTTTGTAGTTTTCTGGAGTTATCCCAAAATATATCAAGGAAACTTCCCAGTGAAGTTCCTTGACCTTGCTATTTTCTCATCACATTTTGGTCAAGACTTAAAACTGCAACCCAATAGGAAGAACATCAGCTGGCTGGACTAGCCAGTGCTCCCAGGGACTAGACCACCAACTAAGGAGTGTACAAAGAAAGACCCAGGGCTCCAGATACATATGTAACAGAGGATGGCCTTGTCTGACATCAGTGGGAGGGGAGGCCTTGGTCCTGTGGAGGTTTGATGCCCCAGTGTAGGGGGATGATGGAGGGATGGGATGGGAGAGTGTGGGTGAGTGGGTGGGTGGGGGAGCACCTTCATAAAAGGAAAGGTGAGGAGGGAGAGGGAGGTTGTGGGATAAGGGGCTAGTGGAGGGGTAACCAGGAAGTGGGATGTCATTTAAGATGTAAAAGAATGGAATGATTAATAATTTGAAAAAAAAGTGAAAAAGAAATGGGACAACTGATACAGGAACTGAGACTGATCCAGAACATCGAGGATCCTCAGTTTCAGAGAAAAGTATGTAAACTTGATCACAGTCTTCTACAGTGTTAAACACCACTAGAAAGCATTATGAATAGAATACAAAACTTTAGATGTTTTTAAAATGGAAAAGTTGCAATGAAAGCCCTTGTTAGTCACTATGATTCAGGAAATGAGGTGAAAGAAAATTAGTTTTAGTAATAAAAAAAAAGAAGTCAGAAAGTTATTCCCCGGTGTTCTTCATGGAAATGTTAACTGTTGGAGAGATCTAATTTAAAAAAGAACCAAAAAATGGTCAAATTACAAGAAAAAAAGAAAGAATTGAAGGAACAAAGAAAAAAGAAAAGGAAAGAAAGAAAGAAAGAAAGAAAGAAAGAAGAAAGAAAGAAAAAAAGAAAGAAAGAAAGAAAGAAAGAAAGAAAGAAAGAAAGAAAGGAAGGAAGAAAGAAAGAAGACAGAAAAGGGGGAGGATGGAGGGAGGGAGAAAGGAAGGGAGGGCAATAGAAATTGATCCCAACTGAATCAATTTGTCAAACAAAAAGTAAGTACAAAAAATGTTTTAAAAGAAGTACTTAATGTTAAAATATAATTTAATCACAACCTTTCAGTTCAAACCATCATCTGAGAAAAACCTTGATGTCAAAAGAGCACTAAAATGGCACGAACAAGATATGCTTTAAAAAAGATTTAAAAAGCAATTTAAAGTCATCTTTTAAAGTGTTCTTTTGGTATTATTTTACTTTCATGTTACTAAGTATTAAAAATAAAATGAATACATGATCTATAATAAAAAGACAGTTGAAAGATGGACAGGGTGACACATGCCTTTAATCCCAGGATTTGGGAGGTAGATACAGGTGAATCTCTGTGATTGAGGCCAGCCCAAAACCATAGAGAGTTCCAGGACAGCTGAGACAGTGTAGAGAGAGATTGTCTCACAAAAATCAACAGCAAATATATTAAAAGACAATACAAATTTTCAAATGAGCAAAATGTTTAAACAGTGAAATATAAAATATAAAAATCTCCCAATAAAATGAGAAAGTGAGATGAAAATATAAGTTATAATGATAAACACTGTTGCTAGAAGAAAAGTCTTAGATTTGGTTACAGGAAATATCTCACAGCAATTGGTCTCTGTAAAACAAGATGACAAGAACTTAAAGTAAATGTTTGGACAAGTAGGCACTAGTTACACTCAAACTAAAAGTGACAGTTAAGGCATGTTATTAGCAAAAGCACAGCAGTCAACAAAAAATATAAAGTATGTGTAATTTTATTTTTATTTCAAGAAACAACCTATAATAATGATACTGAAATCATAAAAAACCTATACCATTTTTCAAGCATATGAAACAAAAACACAAGAGGTCTAAGGAGACAACAAGAGATTAGATTTTTATCCAAACTCACGGCGTGGATAAGTAAATTAGATATTCAAATATCTGAAGCACTCTAGCAGGCCCAAGTATGGCAAAAATAGCACATAGAGGTCCTGCCCTTCTCCCTTCCCTCTCCCTTGCTAAACCATTAGATTACATTCCTGAAGCTACCCACCATTGAATATTCTCTTCTTTAGCCACTTGCATATGTCTAACTCATTCCTGGAGCAGATCACCAAGGTCCAACTATCTAAATATCAAGGTCCACCAATCAAAACTCCCCTCCAGTTAGCTATCTAATTAAGATTCCCAATGAGAGTCTAGCCCATCCTAACACAGACCTCCTTTTTTTCCTTGTTAAAATTAACCCCTGCAAAGCTTTTGGCTGCTGCTTGCCTGACACAGATTCAGTCACTTAGACTCTTTGCCTTACTTAATAAAGAATTGCTTTCTGTTTGGAAATGGGTGACTGGGTGTGGTCTGTGCCTATTTTGACGTGCAGAGGGAAGCACACCGCAGTACTGTAGGTACTTTCAATATATAACTATTTAAAGAGATGAATTTGAAAGAGTTATGCTGAGTTACATACGTGAAGTGTAAATATACTTTTCTTAATGTTCACAGTTCCATGATTGCTTTGGAACAGATGCTGAAGTAAAGAATTAATGTCAAAAAGTTATACCAATATTTTAAGTGTTTGAAAGATTTACTCATCTCATTTCAAAATAGCTTGCTATTTAAAAATAATAATTTTAGAAAGTTTTTCAAACACATAGAAAACTGACCAAAACTGTTAAAAAAAAAAAGAGTGCTGCTTAGCTTTTAAAACTCTTTGCTTTTGAATCATAAGGGGTGGGGTGGGGGTTAAGAGGAAAAGCAAAAGGAGAAATGTTAAATATTTCATTCCATAAATTAGAAGTTGAAATTCAGAAAGGCAACTTAGGAAAATTAAAAGAGAGAAGCTGATTCTTTGTTTTAGAGCAGGTGTTAATAATTTAAGCTTAGAAATCTTAAAGTAGAATTAATTCCTCCAAGTAAGGTAATAAATGAAAAAGACTATTTTCTATTTGAATTAAAATCCTAGCACAAGCGTTTATAATTTAGAAAGAAATACCAAAGTATAGAGGTGATTGAACTACTATGTAAGAGTCTATGTTAAGGCTTTGAAAGTATCAATAAAACATGTTTCCCCTATAAGCAAATGTAATTAACAAAACAGACCTAAAAGTGCATACCATAGAAAGAACAAAAAGTTAATAAATTACTTTGCAAAATTATATCAAGTGTACTGAACAATTTTTTTAAAGAACATTAATGACCAAGACATTTTTATAAAAAGTCAAAGAAAAGTTTAGAAGTGATATATATATATACATATACATATACATCATATACATATACATATACATATACATATACATATACATATACATATACATATACATATACATATACATATATATATATATAAAACAAATAAATGAATAACTAGATTTGAAAATTGTAAGAGGATCTATGAAACTATTGTATTATATTTCAAACATTCTCACTAGTCATAAGATTTCATTTTATAATATTAATGTATATGTTGACAAATCAAGGAAATAATTGAAAAATATCAATAAATGCTAAAGGGGATTGCTAAGATTCTGAACACAATAGCAAAGACTTGCCCTCATCTTTCCCCTCATTTCCCCAAAAGTGTAAGTAAGATGACATGTCACAGCCTGGAACTCTCTGGGATGTAGGACTCCGGTCTACATTTGCTCCTCAACATCACTGTGCAGGGTTGAACTGGTGCTGAGATCCAACTTCTGGCTGTAAACTCATTGTTCTTCAACCTACTGGAGGCTTTTGAATCAAACTAGTCCCTTCATTGACAGCCATATGAAAACAGAGATCAACAAAGACTTTGTGTGGTGACACCGCCATTATCTAGGTGCTCTGGGATCACCTCAAATAGTCGTACCACATCTCACCTTTTTCTTAGAAAAGGACAGCATTTCAAGAGGAACCAGCAAGTCCTGTCTATTTCAGGACTACTCTGGCTCTGAGACTTCCTCTTGAAACTACTGAGGTATCCAATGGGACTGTACTGAAGCCACCTCTCCCCTGCCCAGTCCTGCTTTCTTCTTCCTCCAGTGCCCATTCCAAGGCCATTTCTGTTAACTATAAAGCAAAGCAGGCACCTTAGGGGAAAGCTGTCACTCACTTGAGACTGTTAATACACTTCCAAAGTTTTTCAGTTTGTTTTAGCTAAGCCTCTATGGAGAAATTCACTAGGAGCCTGCCAAGATCACTGAGTCACTCTGACTCTCGAACCTGTAGTAAATTGACAAATCATAATATTAAAGTATAACTACAGATACTTGTGACTGTTCTCTTTCTTTAAACTGAGCATGCTCAGAATGTAACATGTGTTATCCTAAGTGAGTAAATAAAGGCTCCTTGAACCTTAAATTAAATCACTGTATGTATTTTTGTTCACAAAGAGCTTTACTTTGGAAAAAGCCACTGGTGCTGCCCTTACCTGTGCGATAGGTAGTGCTAGCGTTTTTCTCAACTCTTACCCGTTTTTATTATCCTGCTTGTTTTGGTGCATTGGTGGTGGTGGTGATGTTGATGGTGGTGGCTCTGGTTGGTGGGTGGGTGGTTGTTGTTTATGCACTCACCAAAATGCTCATCCATTGGTCTCTTTCATACTCTTTTAAAAGCAAAGCTTCAACTCTGATTCCAAAAGAAAAAAAAACAGAATATTTCGTCGTATAATAGGGTTACCATATTGTGTGCCTAGCTCTAACACTAAGACAAGACATTAATCTTGTGACAGGAGTTTGAAAGTGTGTCAGAAACACAGATGAGGGTGGGGACAATAGGGCAAGAAATTAACCTTTTGCTTCCGCTGCCTTTCTCTGGGCCTCACAGATTCATCTGGAAAAATGAGATAGTGAATGCAAAGGGTATGGAAGGTCCTTCTCAGATCCAAAAGGGAAGAAAGAAACGTCATCACACATCCTCTCTACATTGACAGCTTTCATGCCCACAAAGCCATCTGGCAATTTTATGAAATATATCCTAGTGCAATGTAAGATAAAAACAAATAGATCACTTGAGGTTGAATTTAGAATGTTAAAAGGGGAGCCAAGAGAATCAGGAGAGGAAATTGACATTATTTTTATTCATCTACCAAGTCATTTATTTATTAGCCACTTATTGGGAAGCCACTTAATGCCAGCTTTTGTGCTAGTCGATAAGTCAATAAGATATGGTCTCTTCCATCTAAAATCTCATAAGTCAATGAGTATAATATACGACTAAATAGTATGGCAATAACCTATTGATGTAAGTTCAAATGTCAGATGGAATGAATTCTGTTGAGACACTTAAATATATACATAACTGTGTCTGGAAAGTGAAGGGGTTAACACTCCTGATATAGAACTGAAATCTCTTTAAATACGTACAGAAGTCCTCACAACAACACAAATCCTTACACACTTGTTCTAAATACTGGCTCGGTGTCACAAGGTATGGTCAGAGGCAATGTCAGAAAAATTAGCAAACCTCTTCAGACCAGTGGTAACTATGGTTCTTGTTCCAGAAAGACAATGAAGGTCTAGATGTAAAAATGTTAAAACCAGGGTGACTGGGTGGATTGACAGATGGGATGTGCATAAGACACTCAAGAAACCTCAGGAGTGCCTCATAGCTTATGCCTGGAACAATGTCACAGTCTACCTACTATCTTAGCATAATTAGATACCTACAATATTCCATTCTATTCCAACATGTTCCTCTTTGAAGGATAACTTGCTTCAGTCATCTTAGTCACAGGAGGATATGGCTCTAAGAACATAAAGAAAAGCATAGAATAAGGACTTGCCTGAGTTGTATCAGAATTACACATACAATCGCTACTAGAGATTCCTTCTAAAGAATGCATTTTAACCAATGTATGTGAGAAAACTATGGAATGACCCCAATATGCACTGACATGCTGAAACAGATAATTGAAGGATCCATATAGATAATGCTAGAACCTATATAAACTTAGAAGCAGTAATGAATGATCCAGGTAGAAGATGGCAAAGACCCTAAACAAGATGATGGTGTGATGGCCAATATTTGAGAAATTCCCAGGTAAAATTTGCATAACATGCTAACTAATTTATCATGGTAAGGTTAAAATGCAGCTAAGTTATGGATGCCACCTATGTGAACTGCTAAAGCAAAACCCCTGGATCCATGCCATTGCCATGAATACTCCATTATTTAACAGCTTATGAAAATCTTCCCAAGAGGGCAAGAGGGTTTGGTGAGAAGGCTAAATCTCCTGCCTACATGTAAAATAATAATGAATTATGGTCCACTTATAAAAATGTTCAGCTTCACTAAACTTTATTTGACATGTTTAGATTATGTAACTATATCCCAGAAAATAAAACTATGACCTTGAGCCCCATAGATTATAGTGAGGTCCAAATTTACTAGCATTATGTATGCTTTAATTATATTTCTAAAGAATGATAATAAATTTACAACTGTGGAATGAAGCTTATACAATTCTGACATTTGTCTTTCAAAAGGAAAAATACAAAATGCTTATAAAGTCAGATTTTGCTTAGGAAGAAAAATGATAGATCATGTTATTAAAAGAATTAAGATATCATCAAAAATTCAAAACTATATACTTAATAATATGCCTGCTTAATATGCCTCTTAAACCACTCTCTGATTAGCCACATAGTCTTATATCCCTTCATAAGGTTTCATAAGGTCATTTTTCTGAGTTCCTTGGGCTCCTGAACCTCACCGTTTTAGATATTTTCAACCAATAAATTTGTGGGGGGGGGGCAGCGAAGGAAGGAGGAGGCTGTGAGATGCAATATATGAACTTTATCAATGACTCTGGTCCTTATCTGTGAGACCTAAGCAGCATTTCCCACAATATGACAATCAAAACTATATCCAAACATTACCAGGTGGAGCAAAATTATACCAAGTGAAACTAACTCTTCTGGTAGCGAAAAAGATATTGTCTTAGTCAGCTCTGGCTGCCATAATGAAACACAGTAAATAGAGTGGCTGAAACAACAGCCACTGTCTCTCATACTTCTAGAGACTGTCTCAGACCAATTTCTAGCCTCTGGTAGGAACTCCACTACTATCTTATAGACTACTTGTTGCACATTTAAATGATAAAGAGACAAAAATAGCTCTCTGCTTCTTTTTTTATAAGGACTCCAACCCTTCAAACCTTTTGTCTGGAAGGCTCACTCTTCCAAACTCCTTTACACTTAGTCACCTAAGATGGACAAGCCCCGTCTTCACACAGAGCCACATTGGAATTTTGAGCTTCAGCAGACCAAAGCCCATTCTATTTCAGGAAAGTAATAAGAAATCCTCTCTAGTATAGTTATCTAACAACTTTTAATATATTTATAAGTTTCTATTGCTTCACAAACCTTTATTGCCAATATTATGTAAATTTTATTTTGCCTTTAAATTTGAGATACTATTAAATTTATTTCGTCAGTGACCTGTAGTACTTCAAGACATTTAAAATTTCTGGACAAATGATTATTCTTATAATCTTTTTAAATTAATAATACCTATTCACCAGTTTCTCATGGTTTTTATCATTACTGGGACATATTTTTGAGCTATAATCAATTATTATCATTGTCAGATTTCTCGTTTTACATTAGAATAAAATTACAAGAAATTTATATAAGAATAACAGTGGTAGATAAGAAGATTATGAAAGGGCTCTGGAATCAGGGAAGTAGAGGAAACTATACTTAAATCCTGGCAAACATAAAGAATAAATAATCAGGATATGAAATATGAATTAAAGAATCAACAGTTAGTTGCTAGACTACTAGGCATATGTAATTGGTATAGAAATGACATTAGTCATATAAACTCAGTTTAAATCTAGATCAGACACAAACAGACCTGTGAAATCCTTGAATAAATCATATCACAAGATCTGAGAAGTGACACCAGGGTAGAATTTGATGTGCAAGAGCTTTATTAGCAGAAATATAGAGGGTGGCAAGATGATGGGTGCAGAGCTTCCAGTCCATGCTACAGATCTGACTCCTGGAAAGGAAAGGAGAAAGGAAAGGATAATTTGATGTGAAAGCATTCAGACCACTTTTAAGAAGCCTCAGCTCAGAGCAAAGAGTCACATCATCTTCTGAGATCTTCTTCAGTTTCTTTCTTCAGAGCCTAGAAGTTCTTCTCATACACATCTTTCACTTGCTTGGTTAGATTCACACCAAGGTATTTTATATTATTTGTGACTATTGTGAAGAATGTCATTTCCCTAATTTCTTTCTCAGTCTGTTTATCCTTTGAGTAGAGGGAGGCTACTGATTTGTTTGAGTTGATTTTATATCCAGCCACTTTGCTGAAGTTTTTTCTCAGGCTTTAGGAGTTCTCTGGTGGAAGTTTTGGTGTCACTTAAGTATACTATCATATCACCTGCAAATAGTGATATTTTGACTTCTTCCTTTACTATTTGTATCCCTTTGACTTCCTTTTTTTGTCTAATTGCTCTGGCTAGGACTTTCAGTTTATACTGAATAGGTAGGGAGAGAGTAGGCAGCCTTGTCTAGTCCCTGATCTTAGTGGGATTGCTTCAAGTTTCTCTCCATTTAGTTTGATGTTGGTTACTGACTTCCTGTATATTGCTTTTACTGTGTTTAGGTATGGGCCTTGAATTCCTAATCTGTCCAGGACATTTACCACGAAGGGATGTTGAATTTTGTCAAATGCTTTCTCAGAATCTAGTGAGATGCTGGTGAGGATGTGGAGAGAAAGGAACACTCCTCCATTGTTGGTAGGATTGCAAGCTGGTACAATAACTCTGGAAATCAGTCTGGCAGTTCCTCAGAAAATTGGACATAGCATTACCTGAGGACCCAGTTATACCACTCCTGGGCATATACCCAGAAGATGCTCCAACATATAACAAGGACATACACTCCACTATGTTCGTAGCAGCCTTATTTATAATAGTGAAAAGCTAGAAAGAACCCAGATGTGTTTCACCAGAGGAATGGATACAGAAAATGTGGTACATTTACACAATGCAGGATTACTCGCTTATTAAAAACAATGAATTCGCGAAATTCTTAGGCAAATGGATGGAACTAGAAAATATCATCCTGGGTGAGGTAACCCAGTTACAAAAGAACACATATGGTATGCACTCACTGATAAGTGGATATAAGCCCAAAAGCTCGAAATACCCAAGATACAACTCACAGACCACATGAAGTTCATGAAGAAGAAAGACCAAAGTGTGGGTGCTTCGGTCTTTCTTAGAAGGAGTAACAAAATACTCTTGAGAGCAAATATGGAGACAAAGTGTGGGACAGAAACTGAAGTAGGGGCTGTCCAGAGACTGCTCCACCTGTTTATCCATCCTTTGTTCAGTCATCAAAGGCAGAAGCTGATGCCAGGAAGTGCATGCTGACAGGAGTCTGATACAGGTGTCTCTTTAGAGGTCTGCCAGAGTCTGTCATATACAGAGGCAGAGTTCACAACTAGCCATTGAACTGATGATGAGGTTCACAATGAAGGAGTTAGAGAAAAGACTGAAGGAGCTGAAAGGATTTGAGGGCCTCATGGGCAGAGCAACAATACCAAACAACCAGAGCCCCCAGGGTTTAAACCACCAGCCTTGGAGCACATAGGGAGGGACCCATGGCTCCAGCTGTATATGTAGGGGAGGATGGCTTTGTTGGGCAAAGATCTGAGAGGAGGTCTTTGGTCTTGTGAAGGCTGGATGCCCCAGTGTGGGGGAATTCAAGGCTGGGGAGGTAGGAGTTGGTGGTTGGGTGGGAGCACATCCTCATAGAAGCAGGAGGAGGGGAGACACGATAGGGGGTTTCTGGGTGGGGAGAGAAATGGGGAAAAGGTATAACATATAAAATGCAAATAAAATATCCAATTTAAAAAATTTCACATCAAAAGAGTCCTGTGGTGGGCAGGAATCTCCAGTTTTATCCACGATCCATGGTCTACCATTGACAACAGAAGTCAAGATAAACTGTAGATTTAGTGGGATGCACTAAAGCTATAACAGCTGGTCCTCTTGATTGGCCATGTCCTTCCAAGAATGGGCCACTAGCCATAGCTTACTGACAGAAGTAACTTCTAAGTACATGTATCCACTCAAATAAGCCCAGACTGAAAGTATTTTATTTAGAAGAAAAATTCTTGTTCCTCTTCAGTACAGCCACACATGAGTAGAAATACAATAAAGTTGGAGTGAAAAGACACAATTGTCTTAACTGATCTCATATAAAATATCTTAAGCTTTGCAGATGTTTATTTCTGTGTTTAAAGTCCATGGTTATTTCTTTTTATTGCACTTCTACTGAGACCAAAATCAACACTTAAATCCATAAAACTGTCAGCTAACAAAAACTAAAAGAATGATCTGATATTGAAAGACACAAGTCCATTGGATCAAAGAAGGTGTGTGTGCGTGTGTGTGTGCATGTGTGTGTGTGTGTGTGTGTAAATCACTCTTTAATTTGAGCCAAATTCCATATCTAAGCATCTAAATTAAGGCAGAAGGACATACATGTATAGAATGAGTATATGCGAGTTGGAAGCCAATTTGATTAGACAATAATGAATGTTCTAAATAAAGAACGTAAACATACAAAAATGTAAAGAAAATTTTTAAAAATCAAACATAATTTGACAGGTTAGAGGGTTGGGAAAATGTAATAGGGACCCAGAGATCAGTCAAGAGACTGTGAGTACAATAAAGCCCTAAATTAGTAAGTCAGTAAGTCAAGTTTAACAAGTTGAGAAGATCAAGAAGCTAGACTTTGATTGGTAAGTCAACTGACTCTGTTATTGCATATTAACAATGGAAAGACTAGATGAGTCTACTACCTCTAGATGCTTTGGGTGGGAAAGCAAGTATAGAAGCACTACCAGAGTTCTCTTGTCTCAAATACTGGGCTGGGAAGACAGGCCTCTATTATCTACACTTTAACAGTACTAAGTAAACTAGATAGGAATGGTAGTCATTTTTGATCAAGTGTCTCTACAAAGCATCCTCACTCAGAGTTCAGATTATCCAAATCATGGTCCCCAAGATATCAATGTGGTAATAAAGGAAAAGTTTAGACTAGGTGAGATCCTGAAGTGCATATATAGAGTTACCAAAGAATAAACACAGCGTCAAGGTTATACACAAGAATAATTTTATGCAAGGCAAAAGATAAGACATACCAGAAAAGATAAATTCTAGTACTGCTCAGTAGAGTTAAAGACAAGTGTAGTTTAGGAATTTTAGTGTGTGTTTTGAAATCCACAGAGAAGGAGAGAAGTTAATGCACTGTGAAACCTGCATATCTCTTCCTGTAACAGATTTAATTTACACTCTGTCTTTTTTTCTGGTTGTGGGTCTCATGTTTCCCATTTAACAATGAAAAACTTAGAACCTACAAGTGGGTGGAGAGAATTAAGGATTCCTTCCAAGTATAAATTATCTATCACTCTATCCCACTCTCTTTTTACCTTCATTGTGATGCTTCCAAATTGACAAAGAACCCTATTTACTGCTAATTGATTACCACTCTAAATTCATTGACACTGCAGCAGTAACAAGCATCACAAGTGGTTCAGCTGAGATCAGCTGCAACACACCACAGGGAAGGAGGCAAAATTTAGCCATGGCAGGTTCTCCTTGCAGTCAGTGGAGTTTCAATTTCAAATGCGCGTGTTTCTAAATTCAATAAGACAGTCTTAATGTGGCTGAAAGACAAGCTAAAATGCAGACTTTCATCTTTATAGTACAGAAGATGGTCAATGGAAATTAATTCAGAAGAAAGATTTCCACTTGTTCTAGTAGATGTTGGATACAGTCTCTTAACAGCATTAGACCAGGTTTGCTTTTTATCCAGTTCAGGCTCCCAAGTATAGCAAGTATTAAATTTTAAAATAAATAAAATAAATGTAATAAAATCTAACATTGCATAAAATTATATGCAATTAAAATAAATTTAAAGTAGATTTATTTTCTAATATTTTATAAGAAATTGCTTGCCTGTAATATTAGCCATTTGGCATAGTTAAAGGGTTGTTGTAGAAGTTGTGGCATAAATTAAGACTATTTATTTTCAATGTCATAGTTAATTATAATAAATCCAAAGGTCAGAGGCATAAAAGCAATCAAAGAAAAAATAATTGAAATTTATAAACTTAAGCACTTTTACCCAATTCATAAGAATGACAAGTTATACTACAAATATTATTTCCGTTTTATTCATTCAACAAATATATCTTGAGTTTCTAATTTATGACAAACATTTTTGTAATTGTAAGCAAAACTGACCAAAAGTATTTATTTTTAGTGATTTCATATATCTAACAGTATAGTATTACAAGATAGGAATGAAAAATGTATTTGTCAAGCAGTAAGAATGCTAAGAAAAAGCAATAACATAGAAGAGTAGGCAAAGAGTAGAAACATAAGGTTTGCTATTTAATAATGAGTAGTCCCAAGAGGCCTCTCTGCTATACTCATATTTCAACAGAGACATAAAGAAGATGTGGAAATAGCAATTTTCTTATGTGGAGGAAGAAGTTTCTGCTCCCAAAGAATAAGAATGATCAAAAGCTTTGAGCTTTTGAGAGCTGGTTCACGGCACTAAAGAAAGGCCACTGTAGTCACAGCCAAGTGGATAGGAGAGAGAAAGGAGTCTGCTTGGAGAGCATTGAGATCCAGCAAAGTAGAGAAGCTGATTTGTAGACTTAACATTGTAAGTGGATCAACAATATCCTCTGTGGAATGGTAACAAGAGAAAAGCATCAGAGGAAAGGCAGCAAGACTCCTTGTAGGATATTAAAATAATCGAGGCAAGACCTTGTGGGGAAGCAGAAGGAAAGGGCACAGCAATGTCAAGCCTGGACTACCAGAGTAGTTATCTACTTCTACAAGACAAGAGGAGTCAAGGGTGACTGAGATTCATTCCCTGGGAGAGACCTTATGAAATAGATTGAGACGGAGAAATTAAGAGATTTTTTTATTATCAAACCAAACTTGGGATGACAGGTAACATTCTAAATGGAGATTGAAGTGGCATGTGATGTGTGGCTAGCCTATTACTGGTAAAAGTTACTATTGCTTCTGAAGAGGGCTGTGTCACAGAGTCAAAGAAAAACTTAATAAATTAATCTCCCAAACACCACACACAAATACTGAAATAGCAGAGAAGCAAGATAGCCAAAGAGCCATGGGCTGAATGATCTCAAGATACCAGGTCCTTACTCTATGCTCCATTGTCTCTAAAATGCAATAGGGCAAATTCCATGAGCAGGTGACTCAGATTGACCAAATTCTTAGGAATATAAATTCTCTCAAATAACTCCCCTCAGAAAAAAACCTCCAGAGAACAAAATAGTTCTTTTGCAAGCAACTCATTCCTATGGAAATCAGCACTTCTTTCAGGCCTAAGAATGAAATTCTGAAAGCCCTAAGTATCTGAAGAAGCAGCATGAAAAGACACATACTACAAACACTAGAAGTCAGGCTTTCTAGGTAGGATTAAGAAACCTTGTCCATCCTTCAAAACCTTGTCTGCTTGTCATTATTTATTAAAGAAAGCAAATAATGCTCCCACAAAAATGTTTGGAAAATAACAAAAGTTAAAAAAAATTAATTGTGTGGAATGATATAAAATGTAGTTTGTCTTAAAATATATCATATTTTCTAGTCTAGAACATAACATAGTTATAAAATCCTTGCATTCATACTCTAGGCCTTGAGATGACAATGGACGAGAATTAAAAATCAGAATAAGAATATTCATTAGTAGGTGAATGTGAGCTCTCATTGATATGAATTAATTTACACAGCAGGAGGCCAGGAGACCTTCATTTTTGTCATCTACTATATGCAAGGTATTTTGTAAACATTGGCGGAATTAAAATCCAAAGCAAACACACAGGGTAAATATTTTCATCCCATTTTATAAATAACGCTAGATAATTCAAGAAACTCGCAAAAGAGCCTGTAACCAGTAATTGTTTCTGTCATGGGCTTGATTTGGAAACCTCTTTACACTTCATCACTCTGTCTCCCTGGAGGCTGCTCCACACCCTGCTGCTGTCACTTAGTGCTGTTTTGCAGCATGGTAGTGGGACCAGGTCGACAGCCTAAGAATAACCTGTGAACATGACCCATCTAGACTTTAGCTGTCTGGGACTGTTTTCTCCGAGTGCCACCAGCTACTGTGCTGCGTCTGTGTTTTGCTTTTCATGACAAAAACCTGAAGCCCCACTTTTTCCTGATCTTATATCAAGGTGTGTTTTCAGCCCGCTTCTTAGTATCTACAAAGCTAGCCAGCAATATCATTTGACCACTTTACAACGTTTTGCAGAGACATGGAAGTGCTCTTCAAGTGCCCCATCTAAAGCATGTCTTAGTTTTTGTTGTTGCCACAGATATCTTTTTAATTTTTAATTTTTTTAACTTGGTAGACAGAAGGGCTCATGGCATCTTCATTCAGGTATATCATTGTTCTTGATCATACTTGTTTCCTCACCACCTCACCAGTCCTCCTTCACAACTCCTTTCTTTGCAGTTTCCACAAAGCTTTGGATGTTAATTCCACATCACTCCCTCCTGCCCACAAACAATTCCACTTTGCATCATGGTCAGTGTGTATGAGTGTGTGTGTATCTGTGTGTGTCTGTATGTGTGTCTGTGTGTAAGTTTGTGTCTGTGTGTGTCTGTGTGTGTACATGTGTGTATCTGTGTGTCTGTGTGTGTCTCTGTGTATATTCATGTCTATGTGTGGGGGGATGTGTGTGTGTGTATGTGTGTAGCCGTGTGTCTGTGTGTCTCTCTGTGTGTGTCCATGTCTGTATGTGTGTTTGTTTGTGTGTGTGGGGGGGTATGTGACTGAGTGAATTTCAATCTAGCTCCATTTATAACAGAAGGGTGATATTTTGCATTCCATGCACCTTATAACCTTTTAAATTAACTTTTTATTGAGTCTTTGTGAGTTTCACATCATGCACCCCCAGTTCCACCCATCTCCCTGTCTTGTTCTACTTGCCCTCTCCCTTGCAACCTCTCCCCCCCAAAAAAAAATTTAAAAACACACAAACAAAAGCAAACCAAGAATAACAAAAAAAGTGTGAAACCATCACATTGTGGAAGCTTTAGTGCGTCTCACAGTATACCCCTCTGTCAACACATCTTTACTTGCAAATGTTCATTGCAATGAGTCATTTGTCTGGTTCGAGGTCTCTGGCTTCTGTCATACCACCAATATTGGATCCTCACCAGGACTCCTTCTGGTTATCCTGTTGTTGCCTTGTGTAATGGAGATCCTGCAGCTTTGATCAGCAGGTCTGGCCCTTTCACACACTCCAGCAGTTCACAAATGATACAGATTTGTGGGTGGGCCAACTCAAAGCCCTGGATCTGGGCCTGGGTAGTAGCGTAGCTGGTCAGCCTGCTGGCTCTCTCTTATCGACAACCTCAGGGCAAGCTCTCAAAGGCTGCTCCAGCTAGGCCACCCAATGCTGCCGTCAGTAGGAGGCAGGGTTAGCTCTCTTGCTTTCACATCCTGCCTGCAGCAGGCTCATCTGCACCCACACATCCTGCAGCAGGCTCACCTGCACCCGCACATCCTGCAGCAGGCTCACTGTACCCACTGCAGCAGGCTCACCTGCACCCACTGCAGCAGGCTGACCGTCAACCACACATCTGCATCACACTCACCTGCACCCATGCCTTCTTTTTATTTACTTTCCCCCTCCCTTCACACTTCATTGAAAATGTCTCAGAGTCTTCTTTCTAACTTTATATAATAGATATATGATAAATAGATGATAGGTGGGTAGACAGGTGGTAGATAATCTACATGTAAAAGAAATTTGATGTTTGTCTTTCTGAATCTGGTTTATTTTATTTAATATGAATGCCCCTTTATCCAACAAGAAGAATTTCATTCTTTTTATAATTGAATAAAACTCCATTCCACTTTTATTTCCATAACTGTCATTCTAACCAAGATCACCAGTTACCTCTCACCTCAATTTTGCAACAGCCCCATTTCCATCATCCTCACTGTCTCTTTCCCCTATAATCTATTCTCTATATAATATAATTTTTTTATGTCTGAACCTAACCGTGTACACTCTTAGCTCACTTTACTTCCCACTTTATTTCCAATAAGTCTGCATCCTTTTCTGTAGCATCCATCATGTGCCACCTCCGGTAAACCAACTCTCACTCTCGCCTTCATCCTACATGAACCCAAAAAACTCAAACTCAGTTCCATCTCCTTCTCACACTTCAACGTTCCTCAAGAAATATTGCCTCTAGTACTGTGACATGAATATGATAAAAATTATGCATACGAATGAAATTGGTGTCCTATCTACCTGCCCAGCTTTGTCCTCCATAAGGTACAAGATATCATGTGGCATTATTTTGTCTAATACATAAAACTGAAGCACACATCCTGTTTCATTATGCATTTAGTAGCTATATTATTCAAAATGATTTCTTAATGATACAAGGGGATATGTATATGTGTATATACCTACATATAACTAATCTTATAATGTATTTTGCAAAAGTTTAATTAATAGCGTTGATGAATTTCCTATGCAAATCATCCTAATCCTCATGACAAAATGAAAATATTAGAGATGACTTGATATAAAGATCCCACCTAAGTCTACTTACAACCCATCAGAGTCTTGTACAAGTCATTAGCTCATAATACACTTACAATATCCAGTTCATGTGCACCACACGTAAATCCTGTACTTCTTTATCTTGGAACAGGGGTAAAAATAATCAAGTACAGATACTAAGCATGCCAAAAGATGGGCTGATATATACAAAGTGAGAAAGAACAGGCTTAGTTTTCACTGGTCTTCACATTCATTGTCTTAAATTCCTATAAAATTAATGTATATTCAGTGTAATAAAAGACATGCCTTGAAAACTCGTAAGTTTTGTTTACATAAAAATAAAATCAGGATAAAAATTAAAAGCATAAGGGAAGTCATGTGACCAATTTTAAAATTTTCTAGAGTGTTTGTTTCTACAGTTTTATGTTATGACCATCAAAAGGCAATCAAATAAATAAAAAAAGAACTGTGAAATTCTCAAGAGGAAAAAAAAAACCTCAAATACATAAGTATTTTCACAACTTTTTCTATGACTGGCTATCCTATAATATATCCCTATAAATTCTTTATAGATATTTATTATACTCATAAGGCTGACATCTATTTCATAAAATATATTTCAAAAGTCTATATTTATCCAACCTAAAAGTATTGTTTGTACAATGAAATTTGCACATTAATTTTGAAAAAAAATCTCACATGATGACTTATTATGAATTATAAAATAGTATATTTTACAATTATGCTAAATATATAATAAATCCAGTGTGAAAATTGAATATTATTACTACATATATCTTTGTATCTACAGTTATACAAGTTGATGGACATGTTTTTAGTGCTATAGAAAAGAGTGTACCCTATGCCAAAGATGTTATGTGTGCTTTGTGTACGGGGACAGATGTGAGTGCATGTGTATGTTGGTGTCTATATGCATACCAGAGGAAGACTTCTGTTGTGCTACTCTATCACTTTCTGTCATTCTCCCCTGAGATAATTTCTCACACTGATGCTGGAACTAAGGTTGCCAGTGAGCAGTATCAGCAATTTCTCTCTTCCTATAATCTCCAACAGTGAGATTAAGGATGCATGTGACACCCAGCTTTATATTGTTGGTCCTGGGGAGTCTAGTTTGGGTCCTCAAGTTACTCATCAAGTGCATTCACCTACTAAGCCAACTCTCAAGTCTTTAAAGAAAATATTTTGCACAAGTTTTAAGAAGAAAAAAATAACAGGTTCACCTAAACAAAGAAAATATTTCAATGATCAGAAGTTTTAACTGGCAAAATCATAACCGGACTAAGTTGAAGTAATGAATGAAAAACTCCCTTGGCTTTCAACATTATTATGTTTATGGAATCAGGGAATAAGAAAATATATTTAATTTAAGAAATGATAATGAAAATCTAAAGCTGCATATCAATGCTACAACAATAAACTTAAGATCTCAGTGGGCTATAGAAGTAAACTTGTTTTGTTTGATTGGTTGGTTGGTTTTGCTTAATCATGGGTTTTGATGCCAATCACAGCGCAGCTGATCTTCAGTGGTGTCATTTAGGCACTTCTGTGCTTGCCAAGGAGACTCCAAATTCAAATACATCCATTTCTTCATCATTTGAGGCAAAAATCTATGTGGGACAGGCAAAAGGTGAATGACAAGTAGCAACACATCCACAGCTTCTGTTTACTTTCACATTTTATTGGTTCATGCAATACACATGGCCAAGTCTAAAGTCAACTTAGCAAGGAGGAAGATTTTACATACCTTACCTCAGACATTACAGAGTTATACATAAAATAAGTACATTTTTGATATTCAGGTTGAGAGTATAAAAAAGTGAGAAGAATAACCTAATCTACTATGGCATTCATACTTCTAATCTTGATTTTAAGAAACAACATTTGGTGTGGTTATTTAAAGACCAAGCAGCCTACCTACATCAACCTTATTTAAAATTAATTTGTTGACAAAGCACATTTTCTTATAAGTGTGATTTTCTGAAAATGAAAAATAAACATATATCTATTTGAGAGTGTTTTAAAAGAATGAGTCAAAAAAGAAAGAAAAAGAAAAAAAAACCTAGAAGGTCCACCCTCTCACCTCCAAATAAATACAGATTAATGGCTACAAATCTTTTTAATCTAGTCAATATCAATGGCCATTAGCTAATACAATTTATTATAGAATATTAATCTATATGCCTCACAAAAATCCTTTTAAATACAATAGGAAAACAACTAAGACTTGTTCACAAGATGAACTAGAAGAAAGTTTTAAAATTCTTGACTGTACAAAGTACTAGGAAATATATTGAAGGTAGTCTATGTTCCAATGTCTTTGAAAAAATTCCAAGATCTACAACTTTTAGGTGAAAGATCTTGATATCTTCCATAATTCCTAATATTAAAAATAAAATGAAAAAGATAGACATGCAAAAACTCAATTTCTATGACAAGAAGAAAATTTTACAAGATTTTACAAGAAGTAAAAATTACATCAGAAAAAACAAACAAACTATTATAACTAGCAAATGACAGATAATATATTATTCAAAATTAAAAATAAAACAAATAGTAAAGGAAAAATAGCTAGCATTATCACATAATGAGCACAATTCTAGACATATTATTGAAGTTGCACATACAGAAAATATGGGAAAAGGAGAAAAGAAAATGATTTTATAAAGCTAAAGACATAGCCAACATGGTTTTAAACAAAAATATTAAATTTTCTTTGAATCTCTGAACTTCCAGTAGAAGTAAAAACAACAGGTAAGTAAAAATCAATGCAGAGTCCATGAAAAAAATTTGTTTGGCCTAAATAATTTAAATATTAATGAATTAAGTATATTGCTGCCCAGTTTTATGACAACTTCATGCAAGCTTCTGTTATCTCAAAGGGGAAAACTATGAATAAGCAATTTCCTCCATAGATTTGGGTATAGGCAGCTTATAGAGCATTTTCTCAATTGATAATTAATAGGGGAAGCCATCCCTGAGATGCTGGTCATGGGTTAAAAAAAAAAAAGTAGGCTGATCAAGGCATATGGAGCAAACCAGTAAGCACCACCCCTCCATGGCCTGCGCATCCGTTACTACCTCAAGGTTCGAGTTTCTGTCCTGACTTCTTTTGATGGCGAACAGTGATGTGGAATTGTAAACCAAAAAAAGCCTTTCCTCCCCAAGTTGCTTTGGTCATCAGAGCAACAGTGACATTAACTAGGACAATATCATTATACTGTTGAGCAATATGAGTTAACTTTAGGAGTGCCTATTGATGTCCTACTAGAAAAGGTAGGGAAATTAATCCAACTCAAGTATTTTCCTTCTCTTGAAATATAATAGCATTCAAACTTTACACTGTGATGGGTAGCATATATTTTTAACCTAAATTCCATACTATATCAGGCTAGATAAAATTGCCCTTTATAGTTTGATTCTTTGAAAGTCATTCTTGTTTTAGATATCCTTTACCTCTGTTTTCTCTCCAGGCATGCACTGCTCCAAAATATTTGACAGGTCAGTATTTCTTTTATCATCCAGCCGTTCCTCATTGTCATCCTTCTTCTTCTTCTTTTTTTTTTTTTTTGTCACTAGAAATTTTATCCACCTTCCTTTGTTAATATTCTAAATAGTAAATAAACATTATAAAACAAATTAATCTGTTTGTGACCCGAGCCTGTGATAGGAACCATCAATTATACAGTAGTGACAGGACTTTTCCTATTTGTTTTTTGAGGCCCTTTCAGTCTCTCTCACTTGTCCTTTTTTGGTTAATCAATCCTAACCCTTGTGAAATAGGGACCAAAAAAGTACCAATTCAGTGTTATGAGGTTTAAGAGACAGCCCAACAGTAAAAATGTCAAGCTCTCAGCAGCCTTCAAACTCTAGGAGTTCCTACCGTTTGACAGAGCTCCTTCTCGGGTCCTGAGCTGAGAAACCAGTGGATCTGTAAACCAAGCACACAGATCTAAAGACCAAGTGAAGGTCTGGATGATAAGGTACATGGACTTGTGACCATCACTACAAACATCCAGCCTCAGGACTTCCAAGAGTTATAAGTTTCTGTTCCCTGTGGATGCCTCCCAGGTACCTCTCCATTCCCCTGTCATACCTGTAACAGTATGAGGGATACAGCAGAGGTCAAAGACAGAGTAACCTAGCCTCAGCATGGGTGAGGGCAGGGGTTGGGGGGAACACTGGCCAAGCAACTGCAAAATTAGTGATATTTGCTCTTGGGAACAAGAGGTAGGGCCCGGAACAAGGATGGCAGCTGGTAAGTGAAGGACAGTTACAGCACTCAGTAGCAATAATGATCAGTCTTGAAGGGGCCGTTAATGGGCGAGCCCAGGCACTGGGCCTGCTTCTCAGTCAGCTTGATCAGCTTCACATTCAGGTTGCCCAGGTGAGCTTCAGCCACTACCTTATCCAGCTTCTTAGGCAGGAAGTGAACCCCAACGGGGTATTTATCTGGCTGGGTCCACAGCTCAATCTGTGCCATCACCTGGTTTGTGAAGGAGTTGCTCATCAGAAAGCTGGGGTGGCCCATGACACAACCCAGGTTGACCAGACTGCCTTCAGCAAGCAAGATGATGCGGCTCCCGTTCTTTAGCCAGTAGTGTCCACCTGAGGCTTGTTCACCTTCTCCACCGCATTCTCATTGAGCCACTTCACATCAATCTCCACATCGAAGTGTTCAATGTTACAAACAATGGCATCATCTTTCATCTGTTCAAAGTGACGGCCAAGGATGATATCAACACAGCCTGTGGTGGTGACAAACATGTTGCCCTCCTTACAGGCCTCGTTCATGGTGGTTACCTCATAACCTTCCATGGAAGCTTGCAGTGCATTGATGGGGTCAATCTCGGTGATCATGACTCGGGCCCTGAAACCCCACAGGGCCTGGACACAACCCTTGCCCACATCACCATAGGCTGCTACCACTGCTACCTTGCCCTCAATCATCACTTCTGTGACCCGTTTGATGCCATTTATGAGGGACTCTTGGCAGCCATAGAGGTGGTCAAATTTGCTCTTGGTGACAGAGTCATTGAGGATGATGGCATTTACCATCATCTTGTATAGATTGTGGACCCTAGCTGTAGTCTCCTTAGAGATACCTCGGATGCCTGACAGAAGCTGTGGGTGTTTGGTGTGGATGACTAAGGTCACCACCATCATTCAGAATCATATTGAGGGGTCCATCCTTGAAACGCAGTGTCTGCTCAATGCATCACAGGTACTCCTCATCTGTCTTGCCCTTCCAGGCAAACACTAGAATGCCAGCCTTAGAAATGGCAGCTGCTGCATGGTCCTGAGTAGAGAAGATATTGCAGCTGGACCACCACACCTCAGCACCCAAGGCCACGAGAGTCTCGATGAGGACAGCAGTCTCCACAGTCATACAGGCAGCCAGCAATGTGAACACCCTTCAGTGGCTTGGAGGCTGAGTACATCTCCCGCATGCGCATCAAGCCTGACATCTCATTCTCAGCTATGTCCAGGACCTTCTGTCTCCAGGCAGCTAGTCCGATGTCCGAGACTTTGTAGGGCAGCTTATCAGACAAGCTGGCTGCACTTCCACTAGAAGTGATAACTCCGTGAAGGGGGCCGCCAGGCAGCATGGGGCAGGGGATGTCATCCTTTTAAAGAAACTCTACTGACCACTAACCCTAAAGTAAGTAGTCATCATACTTTACTTTCTTCACAGCATTTTTCACTATCAAGAATTTCTATCATGATTCACATGACAGTATAGAAGGACAGAAGAAAGTGACCATGAAAATTGGCTCTCATTAAATAGGTGATCTGATAAATGACCAAGAGAGATTATTTTCTTCTACCCTACTATACTGTCATGTGATTCTCACAATAGAAGGTTTAGTTCACTACTACTATTTATTTAGACCTGTGACATTTTAGAGGAGATCTGAATTTTGCTGTAGATTAAACAAAGTCTATGCTGAATCCCAGTTTAATCTTACCTCATCTAGATAACTGACATCAAGAGAGGCATGGTTCGCAGCTCACACTTTCCGTCTATTCTCATTGCACTCTGAATCATTTTTAATAATTTTTTTCACTTTTTTATGGATTTTTGTTTATTTTTGAGATAGAGTCTTGACAACTTTCCCTGACTGTACTCTAACTCACAGAGACCAGCTGTATCGACCTTCCAAGTACTGGGATTGAAGGTGGGACGCACCACGCCCAGATCTGCTTTTTATTATTGTTGTTTATACACCTTTCAGAACAAACAATTAATTCTAATTCTTGTATACAAATATTAATGATTTCCATTCTGAACCCATCTTGCACAGCAAATATTTTAGTTTCTCACAACTCGTTTGTTCATAAAACTCAAATCTAAAATGAAGAAATGATGACAAATACTGGCCAATAGGTGATACCACTCCTACCATTGCTCATTGTGGATGCTGTTGGGGTTTTTTCCTTTATTTAAACAAAATTGTCCATTAAGAGGCTCTTGACAGTGGTAACCAACAGCTATCTAATGGGACGTAAGACCCACTCAAAAGTAGGGAAATCATGCCTTGTACTGAAAACAGATACAACTTCTGGGGCTAATTCAGTCATTGGCATTAGAAAAGAATCTACTACCACTACTTTGCTAGAACAGCATAATTCTTTACTTCATTCTATATCTTGACCTTTTACCCACACAAATAAAAAGCCTCTCCTAACAGCAAATGGAAGCCATCACAGATAACCACAAGGCAGAGATCAATGGATTATGGGCCGCCCATCCCTAATGGATGCCTCAGTATTACAGTTCTTGCATCAATGACTCATGAACATCAGGGAGAAGGAGGTAAAAGATTGTAGGAGCTGGAATACTAGGAAGTATGTTATGAAACACTCTCTTATAGAAATGGATGCATAAACAAGAACCAAATGATAGATGTGTTAACATGAAAAGGGGAGATTTTGTGAGCGCCAATCCTAGACACAGAATTACAGACAATTAATGACTGTGAAGGAAAAAGGAAAGTTATCTTCTCCTCAAGATGAATCCTCTCATTGGTTATCTTATGCAAAGTAGTCAAAGCTAAAATCACATAAACACAACAACAAAAACAAACACAAGATGATATTTATACATTGCTACACACACACACACACTCCTAAGAATAATAATAAAAGAAACAGAGTGTCAATTTGAGACTGGAGGTGGGAGCTACGTAAGATGGGTTAGAGGGAATAAATAGGAGGAAATGAGGTAATTCTATTTTAATTATATATAACTATAATACATCAAATATGTATAAATACAATTATATATACTAAATACATATACATTATGTATCTTTATATTATATCACTATCATTAAATAGGTGATATGATGAATAAACTTTCTGAAAGCTCATCCATGGACTTTGAGAAGCATGGCTAATATCACATGTAAAGGACTCTGAATAATGTGGGTTTCAGGTATGATTTCTCTACTCATTTGAAACTCCACTCCATTCCTAATATAAACTACAAATTCTTCAATCATCTGGATAAGTGAAAGTAATCTCACCCTCGCCTACCGTAAAATATCTTATTGTATCTTTGAGACTTTAATATTGGTTAAGTGTTCAGAATAGTGCTGAGCACAGAGAAGGTGCTATGTGAATCTTTGACAAGTATATTAAATACATACATACATACATACATACATACATACATACATACATAAATGTGGTTTTTAATAATCCAGATCTTTTTAACTACTGAAGACACAATAATGTTGATGGTTTAATTACAGAGAGGACAAAATACATGTTTCAGTAAATGTATCACAAATGCCCAATACTATGAGATAAAAGAATGAGGTTTAAAGTCATACAAAGCTGTGAGGATTGCATAGCTGTGACAGCAATGCCACAAGAGGAAAACTCAAATTGTAAATACCAACATTTCTCTGTACTTTTCAAGGTTCCCCAATAGTACGAGGCCAGGAAAAGTCTTCTTGGCTTCTCCTTGAAGAAGTAATGGTGATGAAGAGATGAAGGAAGGAAACAAACAGGATGTTGTCATAATCAGAGTGAGAAGGAGGAAGCTGTTAGTCAGTAGCACCTCATAACCCAGTGCTGCACACAGTCTCATTAATGTAGCCATGGAAAAACACCAGCCTTGTCTTCAGTCACATTCTTTATAGGGAAAAACTCTCCTGCGTTCCCCTCAGGTTTCTCTCAAAGTGAATGTCATTACACGTCTACTATCCCCTGAAAACATGATCATTTTAGCCCTAATAAAATGCTGTTGTTAAGAAGTGTACTCCTATCACCAAAGTAGAATAGGGTGAAAGATGAATCAAGTCCTAGAACTGTATATGGGGAGGGTATTTTGATTTTGCTTCAGACTGTATTTACTCTAGGGTTAATGTGATGTAGTTCCTCCATGGGCTCATCTTGCTTTCACTCCCCAAGGTATGTATATTCTTATCTCTATAATCTTATCTTCCTGAATCTCATTTCCTCTTTGGTGTCGCTCCACTTTGGAGAAGTTTCTTAAATTTTATCTCTGCATTAATAAAATGATCCATTATTGAGTCTTAAAACGTCTATTAAAGAATAATATTAGATGAATAATGATACTTCTTTTATTATCATACTTACGTTAAACTGCACAACATACCAACACTAGCAATCTCTTCTTTATCTATGGAACCTTCCTTTAACCTAACACAATTGCTACTGGAGCAAATCCTTTGACCATGGTAATTATCTGTGCTTTTCCTCTGTTCTATTGTTTCTCATAAACCAAAAAAAAAAAAAAAAAAAAAAAAAAAGAATTCCAGTTTTTTCCAGAATGGTTTGGTGGTCAGTTCTCAGGTGGCAGCTGAGATGTTCATCGTACTGCTTTAATCAAAGGTCCTTAGATTATAAAAATGTCTATTTTCCTATAAGGCTAAACCACCTCTCTCTCTCAGTCTTTCAGTCTGTGTTATCATGTGATAAAGATACAAGAAGACTTTGAACTGTCAAATATGCTAGAGTTATATTGTGCCTAAGCCCAACTATACCCTGAGTCCTGCTTTATACAATCATGTTTGACTTAAGTAACCCAGGTATACAGTCCACAGGACATTCAGCAACACTCCCTACCTCTGCCACAGAGGGATTCTTAGTATCAATAAAGCAAAAGCATAATGCAGAGGAAGCTATCACATTTATTTACATAAAATTCAGCAATACTCAGACATACTACCATCCATATGCAAGTGTGCTCTATTTCCATAGAAACATTACCACATTATTGCAAAATAATATACTGAATGCAAGGCCCGCATTTGCAAATTATACCTCCCATTCTTTTTATTCCCTCAAATAAACTATGGGCTGCCATATTTATTCATTTGTCATAGAAAACTAATGAGAGTATAAATGTAGCCAGCTATGAAAAATAAATGCCCAACAGCCCAGTGTAGGTTATGTATTAAGACACAGGTTATATGCAGGCAGGTTGTTTCTGTAGGGAGTTTGTCCCCACAAATCTTCCAGCATATATAGCGTTACATAACAGATTGCTCTGTCAGGGCTTCTGCCTCTGAATTCCAGGTGTGCTCAATTTTGCATCTGTTACTTTGCAAATGCATCAGACATGAACGGCAAACCATATGGCTTCCCTTACCGGACCAACATTCAATCACAAATATGCACAAATTACTGGCATACAGGCCAGTGCCATCTGAAATTGCCAAGAGTGAATGGTGTTGGGTTCGGTGAACAGACATAACTCAACAGGAGTACAACAGCCCTGAATGTACTGTCTGTTGCTTCCCAGCTGACCCTGATCTATAGTGTCTGGATAACAAATGTGCACATTTAGAATAGCCTGTTCAGTTACCGCTCTGTGCTGGGAATCAAACAAGTTACAAATAGCCCCAAGACCAAATACAGTAGTGACACACAGTAATGGTGTCATTATCAAGCAATAATTCTGAACCTATCACTGACTCCCACCAGTTGTAAAAATGATAGCCTGTAGCAATGTGGTCACTAGCAAGGGAATAACGAATTACACATAATACCTTGATTTTACCTTCAATTAGCTTTGTGTGAGTAGGTGATCCATATTGTGTCCAGGTCTATATGAAAGTCTTCATGATGTAGCTTGAATATGTGTTTCTGGTCCTTAGCCCCTACTTAAAATAATGAGTTAAGATATTCATCAATTTTAATGTTTTCTCTGTGTGTACATGTGTGTGTGTGTGAGGTCAGAGTATAATTTGTAGGAGTTGATTCTCTTGGTTCACCACATGAGTCTCAGAGACTCAACCAAAGTCATCAGGTGTGATAGCAAAAGTCACCTCTCCAGGCCTTCAAGTTTCTCTTTAGAATTGTTTTCGTAGTGTCACAAGCTGATGAACTATTATAAACTACGTTTTTACTGTACAGCCCTCTTTTTATAACACATTTATGGATCTCCAAACCTTTCTTTAGGACAAGATGCATTTTTTAAGAAAGGAATAGTGGACTGCCCCTTTACATTTCCTCAAGCAACAAAAGGGTTTTTGGAGAAATGCATCTACTTGACATTTCCAAGCAAGAAAAGAAAATTTTCTGACTATGCATATTCATGGTGCCTTTAGAAAGTCCTTCACAGAGGCCTTAGGAGTTGCTATTATAACCCAGTATTTAGGACATATTATAAACAATCCTCGACATAGTAGCAGATTACAAAACTTTTCCAATTCCAGAAGAAAAAAAATCATGCTTACTCTATTAGTGTTTTTATATAAATCTTTATCTGTTTTATAACAATGAAATATGAAGAAAGCCAAACTATAAAAATCAGCCACAAACAAAATTAATGAACATTAAATACTGCTAATATTATTTAATTATATAATAGCATTTAAAACCTGTTTGAGTCTATGGTGATTGGGATTATTGCAAATATTAATCACAATTTTAAATAAAGGGAATTAGATCTGAAAGTCCAAAATTGGAACCATTGCTAATGGTTTTAGAAAAATGTATGTACTATCAGTAGGGCTTTCAGTAATGATAAAATCTTCCCGTTAACCAAAACAACAAGTAATATAGCTCCCAAAATCACTGCAAAATTTAACTACCTCAGTTTCTCGTGTGTGGAAAGAATGGCTGTATGTCAGTGTTATTTACTTGTTATCAGTTTAGGCGATGAATTGTACAGTCAAGAGTATCATATGCTTTCTTTCTTTTGGCAAATTCTATTGATTTAGTTCTTTCTAGTTGGCAGATAAATTCAACTTATGTAGCAGCAATTATCCAGAGGGAACATTAATAAGATCCACAAGATATAAGGATCTTGCTTAGCCCCCCTGGACTAACCTTAAAACAGATTTTGATTCTATTTTTTATTTATGCAAGATCGAAATCTCTGTGGCCCCACCTCATTAATCTTGGCTGCATTGTTGCAATTTACTGCTACAAGTGTAGCTTCCATAAGCATAGATTCATCCTTTATCAGAATGATTTAAAAATAGCTATTTGTGTTGGGGATCAAGGGCTTAAAAGACTTACAGTTCTCATCCAGGTGAAGTCAAATAACAGAGGGAGCAGTGTTAGAACTTTTGAAAGTGGGCATCCACTTTAGAGAAGCTGAATACTTTGTGACAGGGGTAGTTTGACCCATCGTTACTGATTCTATTTATTATACCACCTCCTGACAGTTTGCAATACTACAGCACAATCTTATACTTGCAATTAATTGTAAAAGAATAAATTGAATAAAATAGGACCAAATGGACTCTACTCTTTAGCCATGTTTTGAACAAAGTGGTCTATTAATCTAAAGGTCAAAGAGGGATTTGTTGCCATAGCACTAATAACAAATGTTATTAAAGTTCTTAACTATTTGGCGATTAGAATTTAATACATGTGTCATAGTTATCGTATGTCTTAGTATTATTATGTTCCAAAACTATAGAATTTATTTACCTAAATAGATAAATTTTCAGTTTATGTATCTTGTTGTTTAAGAATTCCTCATAGAAAAAAAGGGGGAGGGTAAAGAATCATACACATTGTGCAGCTTCCAACATAATTGACACGCCCATTTTTAAATTACAAGGAATTCATCTCTTCTAGACATTTGATCTCCATGAAGCTGATGTAATGTATACCTACACCATCCTAAAAATGCTATAATCAAAATTAGAAATGCCATCATATTGATACCCTTTTTTGAAATTTATAAAAATAATCTGCAAAGAACTTGGTAGCATTTAGATATTGTGAAACCAAAAGGAAAAAAGAAAAAGAATTATGCCAGTAGTAAAGTGTAACATATGATTTAATAGAATTGCATTTAATTTTTACCTTGAGAGATAAAAGAACAAAGATAAAACAGTAAAGTAGGTCATAACTAAGAGATATAAAGCAAGATGAAACTTTAGCTTAATGATAAAGTTTCTTTTAAAATAAAGCAATTGAATAATATAAACAAAAACTTAACCCAAGATAAGAAAACTAAAACACAGGAGCAAAAGTCACTGAAAATCTCAAATGCTTGATGGTGATTAGTTTGAATGCCTCTATGAGAAACCACCTCTGAAAAGAAAGCTATTCAGATTTTAAGAAGTGAGGATTTTTCAATGTTCTGACAGTTGTTTATGTGAGAATGTTAGTATTATACCAACAATTGTTCTCTCAATTTTCAACTTTTTGCTTGATATCCAGTTGCTCAGAATTTTTAAGTCTACCACTTCCCTTACTGTTAGATATGTCTGTGTTCCTCAAGTTTTCCAATGTGATATAAGTAAAGGGCATATATAGAAAGGGGGGATGAGGTGTCCCACAATACAGCCTTTTATATCCTGCATATCATGGTATATACATCTATATCATGATGGTCATACATGTATATCATGTAAGATCAGCCATGTAAGATCATATATATATATATATATATATATATATATATATATATCAGCCATGTAAGATCATATATATATATATATATATATATATATGTGTGTGTGTGTGTGTGTGTGTGTACACATGTATATTCATATATATATATATATATGAATTTTCAAATGCTTTGATTTACAGTAGTTGATGCTTACCTTTGATCTTTTTTGTATTTGCTATATTTTCTTGCTTTCTGAGTATCAACATAGTGATAAAGGTAGACTAGCCATTCTGAGCCATCAGGTCACCTAAGAATAAAACATTAAAAGAAATGATATAGTGCTGGGTCAGAAAAAAATATCTGAATTTTGATACCATATAGGTCTTGAATATTTCTTAGATTTTAAAAAACAATGAATACAATTACATCTTACCTAGAACATTGCTATTTTGCATTACGTTTCATTTGTTTAACTATAGCTAAGAGCAGAAACTAATCTCTTCTGAAATAAATCCACAATCATGCCACTTGACATAGTCTCTATTTACTCAGATTATAATCTCAAGCAAAAACTTGGCTATTGTTTGTAAAAAGAAGCCCAGCCTACAAAACTGACTTTTCATCAGCATCTCTTTTCAGCAATGCTTCTATCAGTAGAAATGGTGAAGAAAAATTTTTTTGATCCCAGAACACTACTCAAATCTGCAACTGAGATAAACTATGAAAGGGGCATTATCTTAAACCCATCCTTTGCTGTATGGCAGTCCTCAATTTGGATAAAAGTCTGAAGTATTAGACTGATGAGATAGTATGAGATACTCCACAATAAAGCCTTGCAAGACCATATCAAGCACATGAGTGCCGCTTACTTCTTGAGTTCTATGAAATGATCCATATAAAGGAATTGTGAAACTACAAAAATTCTATGGGGCTGTAAGTTATATAAAACACATTAAAATGCACTATAATGAGACTTCTTTGAGGTTATTAAATGATCCTACCCTGGAAGGGATATTCCAACTTTCCTACATTATAGTAAACCTGTGATTTTAACATTTGTGGACTAAAACAACACAGAAGCTACCACCTCTCTCTATGAGGTATTGAATTTAAAAACAGCACCACAAAATATAGTTATCAATCCACTGATTGATGTCTTCTGTGATGTCCACAGAACCCACGATTCAAACTAGAGTATTTGGGTGAGCACGGTATGGGCTACAAGTTTGTTTGCCGGCACAGGTTCCAAACCTTAGATATTTTTAAGAAGCATGCTAGAGAATGAATCTTGCATAGTAAACAGTAGTAAGATGCCATTGTCCTGCAGTACAGAGGAAGATCCTAAACTTTCTGCTATAATGGAAGATCACATAACCTGTACTGGAATCTGAGACAAAAGAAAAAAATGTTATTGCTTTAAACTTTTGATATTTTCATCATTAGTGAAGCATTTATTTTGTTTATACAACATTAGGATATTATTTATTTTGATTGCTGAGTTTTTTACCACCCCCCCAAACCTAGCACTCAAGATAAAAGTGTGTGAAAATCAATACAATGGTCTCACTGGGTCTGACTTGGTCGTAACCTGCCTTTCAAAATCGAGCCCATAGAATTTATGACTTTGTCATGCTCATGTGAATTTCTAGATCTTATCATATCTGAACTACAATACCAGTTGATGCTTTCTTGCTTCCCATTATTATTACATAACAAGAAAGGCCTGCACCATGAACAATTCCTGAAGAGATACCTACGTTTCCTCCGTTCATGATGCAGGTTTATTACAAACCATCCCTGAGATAAGAGCTACGTGGATGTTACAAATCAAGCAAATTGTAAAAATGGTGGACACATTCTGAAGGGCTCATTTTTATAAAAGGAAGATAAGCAGAGGTACCAAAATCTGCAGCTCCTAATAGGAACCAGTGTTTGTGCTCTGCTGGCTTGGAATTACACAGCAACATTCTCGGCCAGGCCAGGGCTCCTACACACATTTCTGCTTAACTCAAAGCTGTAGCAAAAGGCTAGACAGACACTTTTCTTTGCCTCTAGCAACTGCTCAATGTTCTGTTGAATTTTATTTGGACTTATTATTTGGCTTTTGGCTAAGCACCTTAAAAGACCAGCCTGCAGCAACAGTAAACATTGCTTCCTGCATGAGACCTGTAGGACCATTCTATCAATCCTGAAAAGTTCTTCCCTAGGGAGGACACTAAGGCAGGATGAACTCCCCACAAGGCTGCACATACAGTCATGAGATAGCACACACATGCTTTTTCATTAAATAGATGCTGTCTGAAGAACTGAGATTGTTGCCACAGAACAGAAAGTATCTTTGGGGACAAAAACATGACTTAAATGTAAGATTTTTGTCAGGTAATGGCCTTCTGATTTTCAAAGCAGGTCACAATTGCTGCCATTCGTGATTATAGGGTAGGGTACGCATGCTTAGTGGAAAACACAGATTAGGTGCATAAGGGAGGTTGAGTGTCTGACAGCACTGACATGCAGTGAAAGGTAGTTTTTTAAAACCTTGGTTTCTTTGGCTGACAATCAGCATAGTTAGAAAGGAACTTAATTGCACTATTTAAGATTAGGAAAGGGGGAACAAACTTATCAATTCCAAGCTTAAAATGCCATCATACAATATGAGAATAACTACTCATATAAGAGTACAGCAAGAAAATTTAAAAACCAATAAAATGAAATACTCTGCACACAGTGGAATTCAGGGCTCTGGGAGATCAGAGAGTCAAACTCGGCGCTGTATATTAAAAGAAGGCTGAATAATTTTATGATCACTATAAAAGAGGAGATAGGATTAAACTGCTGTAAAACTTTAGAAATAAGGAAAAACTTCATAATGACAGAAGCAGGTGAAACCCCAAAGTGGACACAATGCAAGTGTTTCAGTTTGCCATAGTGTACCCTGGTTTATCTAGGTTTGTCACTCAAAATGTAAAACAAATTCTCTTAAGATATTACACATTGCAGACCACAACAGCCCATCAGGACATGTTACTTAGTCCATAGTTCACCTGAATCTAGTAGCCAACAATAAAGCATTATTTTCTCCCTGGTAACTGGTAACTGTTAATTGCCTCACATTCTACTGCATGACTGTTGAGTGGTGGTGTTTTAAAATACTCCCTGCATTTGTAAGCATTATAAAAGCTACAATGTCTCTGCATATCCATATCATTTGATAATCACAGACACTGGAGGAAGTACACGCAAATCTGTTTGGGAATCATTAGTGTGTGATGTTTAAAAGCCATCTTAGTTGAATGCCTCATGCTCGTTGGTGTATTTAGACAGTTAGATGCATTTGGATATTGTAATTTAGAGCGAGTTAGGGAAGAAGAAGAAGAAGAAGAAGAAGAAGAAGAAGAAGAAGAAGAAGAAGAAGAAGAAGAAGAAGAAGAAGA
>NW_021620995.1:2865002-2878611 GCF_004785775.1 Grammomys surdaster
GAAGAAGAAGAAGAAGAAGAAGAAGAAGAAGAAGAAGAAGAAGAAGAGGAAGAAGAAGATTAAATATAAACTCACAAGCATATATACATGTTTCAAAAGTCATGGAAGCCTTCCTTCTACTGAGGGGAGAAAAAAGGAGTAAATGCTTAAAGAATGAACTAGTCTACTTTCCCACATTAAAGACTTAAAGAAACAAAGAGACTCAGAGAAGAAGTATCTAGAAAGGTGTTAGAAAATCTAAGCCAATGGATGCCTCAGAAGTCAGCTCATCTCAAGGGTGAGCTATGTCAACCACTTGTGAAAAGTCAAGTGAGGTGATGACATCTGAGCAATAAAGCTTTGGTTTAGTGATGATAATGTAAAGGACTTAACCAGGATTGATTTTGGTAATGAAGTAGGGCCAACTGATGATATGAATAAGTTCTATACAAAAGGGAAGGAAATAACTTAAAACTGTGAGTCAGCAAATGCAGGTACTCTGAAGGAGAATATTCAACATCTAGAGTAAGAAGTGGGAGTCACAGTATGACAATTATTTCTATCAAAGGTAGTTAGCCCACCATAGGCCAATTTTTGTTTTTTACAAATTTCTTCCATCTCATAAAATTTTTATAGCAATCCTTTAATCTCACCCAAATTCATTAAATTTATATTTATAGAAAGGTAGCTGTTTTCCCAGAACTTGATAAACTGGAGAAATAGACTCCATTCCTAATCTCCAATCCAACATCACCCCCCCATCCACACACACAACTTCATTTCCTTTATGATGATTTTCTCAAATTAGTTAATTCTGAAAGGCTATGAGGTTAGATACTAGCCAATGGGGAAAAGACACAGACACAACCTGGATTAGAGTATAAAGAAAGTGAACAACCTGTACTAATATACTTCCTAACTAGTTTGGGTTATTGTTTACCCTTTGTTCAAATGAAATTATCTTGCTGAGTTACTTTTGCTTTGTTCCTGTTTTTCGTTGTGCAACACTGAGAATATTAGTTTCCAACACAAGAAGGGTGATAATAAATATTGGGGGAAATGTTAGCACATTGTAAACTTTTTAGAGTATTTCAAAAGAAAGGGGAAGATGTTTAAGCAAGCAGGAAGGAAAGAAGGAAGGAAGGAAGGAAGGAAGGAAGGAAGGAAGGAAGAAGAAGAAGAAGAAGAAGAAGAAGAAGAAGAAGAAGAAGAAGAAGAAGAAAGCAAGAAAGCAAGAAAGCAAGAAAAAGGGTAGTATCACTAAAGCGCTGTCTTTGAGTAGGGAAGGCATGATAGCATCTAATTATATCTGGACTGTTGTCTTCATCCAGGGCAAACAGAGGTCACTTACAGGGTTGGTAAGATATTCAGGGTAAGACACAAGTCTACATAATGAGGGCATGTGGAAGTTTTCTTCTGACTGTATTTATCTTATCAATGAAATACAAGGAAGCTCTGTCAAGTGAGAGTAACTATAAAAAGATCTTGCAGATTCTAAGGGAAAGTGTGTGTGTGTGTGTGTGTGTGTGTGTGTGTGAGTGTGTGTGTGTGATTTAAATGAGAACCTTAAGTACATTGGTAGGATAAAGAACAAAGCTTGCCATGATATTAATTATAAGTTTTTGCTATTATTTGGTGATTAATTTGGGGACTTTGTTTGATTGCTTGTTTTGTTTGTTTGTTTGTTTGTTTGTTTGTTTGTTTTTGAGACAGTCTCACTGTGTGATCATAAACTAACTGAAACTTGCAAAATGTGGGCTATAACCAGGCTATTCTCAAACTCAGAGATTATGCTGCCTCTGCCTCCTGAGTGCTAGCCTTAAAGTCAAGCATTGCCCTATACAGCCCTGATCTCCTTTCTAAGCTAAATTGGCCATCCTCATGTGTGTTCAGAAGGATTATATTGTGATTTAGCTAAATGAGTCCTAACAAAAAGAAGGAGGGCAAGAGAGTTAAAAGTGTTTGCAAGGAAATGAGTATAATGGTTGACTACAAAATTCAAAATTGATTGGGGATTAGGAAAGGAGGTTAAGAATAAAGGAAAAATAATAGACTGTGGGAGGCAATGGATGATTACTGGGCTTGAAGTAATTGAGTAAACTGGGAAGATAAGGATGAGTGGTAATCAGTTAATGAAATGTTTGAAATTGAGTTAATGGATGTGTCTGAGTAAAGAATTCATCAAGATCGGGGCCACAGGAGGTTGTCTGGGGTAAAACTGGGCCAAGAAATTGAGTATGTAGAGTACTAGGAAAATCCTTTACGTGGATTTTAAAATAATTAAAATTCGGACAAGAGTGGTGTTAGAGAAAGAAAAAGCTTGGAACTAAATCTAAAAAAAAAAAAAAAAAAAAAAAAATAGGTGAAGGGATTTCCCAAAGGGATGAATGTGGCAGGAGATTGCCCAAAGGGATGAATGTGGCAGAGGATTGCCCAAAGGGATGAATGTGGCAGGGGATTGCCCAAAGGGATGAGTGTGGCAGGGGTGCTCTGTGCAACAAAAGGTACAGTGAGTGATAACTACTTCTTGATAGCAGGAGATGTAGATCTGACAAACTTTAAAGAAAACAAATGTAGGGAAAGTGATCTAGACATAGTAATAGAGCGAAGAAACTTCACTAGGTATATGAGAGATGAAAGCATTGTACTGGAGGTAAGTGTGGCTGAAGTGATAATAGCAGAAGTTCACGCTTTGATTAGGCAAAAATAGTGAGAGGACCTTACATAGGAAAGGCTGAAGACACAGGGAAGGGTCAGTGGTCCCTTTATTCCTAAAGAGGTAAAGTATTTCAGGATATGGAAAAACAAATGAGGATGAAGGGCAGGGATGATTTGAAAGTCTACTCATCTCAGTACTGACAAATATATCATACAAGTAATTGACAGGGAAAGAAGTGAAGTTCAGAAGGAGATTGGTTCTCCTTGTTCAAGAAACATAATAGAGGAGATATGGGAACTTTGTAAAGTAAGAAACTATTTCCAGAGCTTGCTGAACTCCCACCCCCTTAACTCTTAAAACTGGAAGCAGGGAAACTGCAGAAGGGCAGTTTTCTTTCTAAGAAACACCTATTCTCTTACTCTCTGATTCCTTGGGTCTGTGGAAGAACAGCCATCTTCACTACTCTACCCCAGTTAGCAAGACTTCCAGGTTCACAAAAGTTTACAAAAGCAATGAGGAAAGATCTTCTGGACTCCCTGTAGTCTCTAATCAATGCGCAGCAAAATCTATCAAAATATTGGCCATCCTCTCCTTCAGCCTCAGCCTAAAGCCAGCAGCAGTGAGTTGCCCTCCCAGAGCTGTCAAAAATGGTGGCTCCTCTCGAAATGCTAGCACTATGAATCACTTCAGCTTGCAGCTGTCACTGGAGCTGTCCACAGTGACAAGACCTTTCCTGTCTCAGCTGATTACCACCATGAGTAGTTGTTCAATGTAGAGATCCCTTTTTTCTCGCCTCAGTTTATCCCACTGAAGCTATCCATGGTGGTATAGCTCCTTTCTACTTCAGCAAGAGCTGCCTCTCAGGAGCTGTCCACAGCTCCTCCCCCTGCCAGCCCTCATCCCCACAGAGAAGGCACCCCAGCAAAACCAGTTGCAGCCTGGAAGGACTTCCCACCCTAAACCATGAACCAATGTAGGGAAACGGGGTTGAAAAAAGTCACCAATCCCTGGGCAGGAAAATCCACCAATCCCTGAGCACAAATCCACTAATTCCTGAACAGGAAAACTCAGAAATCCCTGGGCTCCTGAAGTTCAGGACTCAAAATCCCACAAATTCTCAATCTGGAAATTTCTGCCCCAAAAAGCTCCACCCCTCAAGAAATAAGCACTGCCCCTTTTCTAAATCCTTACTGCCCACTCCCAGGAGAGTGGGCAGCCATTCCTAAATTTGTCCCTCTATACACTGAATCCTCCAATAAATTTCTTTGATGAGGTGTCCTGCCTGTTTTGACTCTTTCATTGGAAGAACCCAAGAAGAAAAGAAGCAATGAGGAGAAGAAGCAAAGGGAAGGAACAGGGCCGAGGCTTCTTAGCTTCTCAGCTCATCTGGGGATACCCTACCCTGGGAGGTACAGTACCTCTGCTGGGGAGTCTTCCTCTCAGAGTTATGTGTTTCCTGAACTCCCGTGTCTCAGGATGCCCTTCTTTTGGAACACTATCCTAACTCAGTGCTATAAGGTTCCTGAGACCCCGTGTCTCAGAATACCCTTCCATTGCGGCACTGTCCCACCCTAGAGTTGTGTGGTTCCTGGCCTTGTGCATCAGGATGCCCTTTCAATGGGGTACATTTTCCCCCCAGAACTTTATGGGCTCTGGGCTTCCAAGTCCCAGGATACCCTTGCACCCAAGTGAAACACACTCCCCATTCCCACTGATAGACGCTTAGGTATGGGGAGAGAGAAATAGTAGGAAAGCCCTGAGAAGAGTTTGAAAGGAAATCCTAAATACACCTATAGAATATAGTATATGAGCTTATCCCCAAATCAATTTCAGTGAAATGGACTACTGAAAGGCTTATAACCAATCACATAGATTGTGTGTCCTTCTTTTGATCTGGCTTGATTCTTTGTGTATTAAAATAATTTCTGGGTGATCACACATCATTCCAACCTGAGGATATGGGAGGTGAGATAGTAATAAACTCCAAAGGCTCAAATCCCAGAGAAGATTATGAAGAAAACTACAAGAGAGGCAATGAAGTTTGAGCTTTCTACAAACACTTTAATATGAATGTTTAGTGTTTTAAGGCAAGAATACTTCATGAGAAATTTTTGTTTGCTATATTTGACAACTCTATCACTGAAGGAATTTTAGAAAATCAACAACTGTATATATGGATAGCTTTGTTCTGTGCAAAGTGAAAAGTCCCAAATGAATATATCTGAGAAATACTGGGCAGATTTTCAAGCCTTCTTTCAAGTTAGTCATGTCACAAATAGAGCTGTGAAAGATAGAAATACAGCTGAATGAAGTCAACAGCTAGCTAGGGTGTTCCCTCTCTGCCTTGTGCTCTGTGATCCATTATTCCCTGTGTCGTCCCAGCTTCAAAGGATGCTTCAGGGAACTGAGAGGGGAGCAGTACCAGAGGACAGGACAGATTCTGTCAGAAGGTCATGTAACCAAAGGGGATATGGGGGATGATCTCTAGGACAATATTTCCACATGTCTGCAGCTATTCTCTGATATAGTTCTTTGTAAGTATTTCACACTAATTGGGAAATATGAAAAACAGAAAATGGAAGAAATGACTTTTTAAAAAAATTCTTTTTAATTTCTTACATAAATACAAGAGACTTAAAGTAGTACATTAATTTTGCCTCTTGCTTCTGTCTCCTTAGAGGAAAGGTGTCATTCCCTAACTGTTGGAGGTCACACATTACCAGAGCATGTCTTACCTAATTGAGTAAGTTTATCCATGGTGGCTGAAACATGAAAGATAGGTAGTATATTAAAAATCTACAATCAGTCTAGTAGGGAATAACCAGCTGGATAAAGCAGAATGGTCTTCAAACAATCACTGTGTAAGAGCCTGCCCATTTATCCACTTCCCATCTCAAAAGGCAACACATTCCATGCTCTCTCATATATTTAAATCAAGATGAGTGAATTTCCAATATCCTTTGAGAATGCTGTTATTGTTTAACTGTATGATTTCATATTTACACAGTTCCTCCATCATATTATCTTTGACCATTTGTAGCATAATTAAGTATTAATACCAAGAAAAATAATAATTTCAGCTACATAATTCTATTTGGTAAGAAATAAGGAAGGCATTGGTTTTCCTAGTCATTTGGAAGTTCTAGCTTTATCCTCAGAGAAAATAAAACAACAAAATCTACTGATCTTTTAAAGAAAAATAAAAAAGAATTAAGACAGTCAACAGAACAAAAGACGATGTTTCCAAATTAATTTCACTCATACGAGTCTCATATTTTATTTGTTCCAGGAAAATTGTCTTGGAAATATAAACTTTATACATATTCACTTGCAGAAAAAAAAAGAAAAAGAAATGACATTCTTGCACAGATTGCTGTTTAGACAAATTTGTGGTTTTAGATTAATGTGAAAAATCCCTTACACTGTGACTTTTAAAATGACTTTTTAAAATCAACTCAGAAATGCATTTCCCCTGGGAATGTAGGATTGGACCTAGCCTCCTCTATAATTCCTATACCTATTATGATTCTATCCTCTATCTACAATCTATAATCTTACTGCCCAGCAATGTGTCCAGCACAGTTACAGACTCACTATTAACTGATGTCAGATGCAGTCTGCATTGACTCACAAATCCCCCAGTGACTCCTTCTTATCCCACTGAATAAATCTGATCCTTGTACTTTTTCTCACCTACTCTTCATTTACTTAATTCAGTCTCCAGACAGCTTTCTCCCAGGTTCTTACACATTCCTTTCCCCAATATTTAAATACAGAACTATAAGTAAAATGGGCTGTGGCACAAAATCTGAGTTCTGAATCAGAGAATGGCCACTGAGAATTGAATTTAAAATTGATGGAGAATGAGAAGAAGAACTTCCGCAAGAAAAATGAGCAAATGTACTCTATGCTGTCTTATAACCAGCATTCAGTTCTGTGTGTTAGCTGTGCATGCTGGCAGTTCCTCAGCCGATGCTAACAATGATTCTTAAACAGTTCAAGTAAGTAGCACAACTATCTCTCATTAAATGGCACTGTGGGTGTCAAACACCTTACAGTATGGTTTACTTAGGCTGGTTTATATATTGAAATATTGGTACTTGCATCATTTCTCTCATAGTAGAATAAAGCATGTTTGAGGCTTCAAGTTTTTCCTCTTTTCAGTCATTCATACAACCACCCCCTCCCATAAAAAGTGCATGTCATTCACTCAAATTAGGTCACAAAACTGAAGAAGTAACATGCTGTGCAGACAGACTGAATACTGGACATTATTGCACACTGTGAGATTGCTTAAGCATCTCCATAGGAAGAAATTGCTTTTCCATGTCACAGTGTTCCAAGATGGATTTAGGACAAGACCAGGCAAGTAATAAGGATGTCTGTTGAATGCCATGAATCTTACTAAATCAATTAGTTTCTAAGATATGGGACGATTTTTCGCTAGCCTCCTTCACTCCTAGTGCTACAAAAGCTACAAAGTTGTCAAGCACACAATACTAGAGTGGCCTGCCAGAGTTCAGCTTCTGCAGGAGGCTCCTAAATGGAAAATTACTCTGATTATGGCAGTCCAATTTCAGATGGCAAGCATCATCGAGACTGAAGCTAGCTGCTGAATCTCAGGGAAAGACCCAAGTGTTTATCCTATTCTAAAGATACAATTAGCTATCGTTTTTTATCTCCACATCTGAAGAGCCTAAATCAGACAAGTACCCTATGAGCACTTCTGGCCCTGAAAAGGAGGCAATCTCACACTGGGTCTGGTTTCTTTTCCATTCCGTTAACTGACTCTTTAAATAGACAGCAATTAATCACTCTCCTTTATGTACAAAGACAAAATTATAGCTTTGTAGTCTAAGTCCAATTTGATGAAGAATTTAAGGGTAAAACTTCTCAAAATGGTCAATATCTTCAACATGAATATAAGAGCTTGTCAAAATGTACCAACTAAGCAATTTCTCCTTGCGACTCAATCATTTCACTACAAAGGAAAAAATTAAGATAGTTATATAACCAGAAACATAAAATACAAATATTATTTGTTATTTCATAAAAGACTACATGACAAAAGGGGTATGGTTCAATTGTGCTACTGGGGGAAAATGTGTCTAACCCAAACATTCCTTCATTGCTCAAAACCTTTTTGATACTTTGTTTTGGAATTTAGAATAAACAAAAATTGCATTTACTGTTTATATTCATCTCTTTAGGCTAAAGTTAATTTTATTTCAGTTGCCCACAATTCATTTATAAATTCATCAGTCAAGTCTTATAAAAGAGAATCTAATAATGAATTTAAAATTGACTGTTGTGTCTTAATGAATGCAATATCTGTATCATCGACTAAAGCAACAAACATCTAATGATGGTGCATGACCCTTAACTTAGGGATACAAAAAACGACATGGTGCCTCTCCACCAAACATCATGGTATCTGTTGAATAAAATAGCAGATGGATACTTACCAACTCCAACACCTTGCAGGATTTGTAAGTAAAATGGCATGAGATTTCTTCCAAAAGAAGGATTCTTTCTAACTGAGTCATCAGGAGGGTTGATAAAGAAAGCTGGATGTGATCTGAACATTGAGAAATAAGATTTTAACAAAATAAAGGTGACAAGGACATTATATATATATATATATATATATATATATATTTATATATATATATATATATATATATATAAACAGTGAATGCACTTTTTGTTCTGGTGTATTGAGGTATAGCTTGCAAGTCTGTCTCTGTCTCTTTCTCTCCTCTCTTCCCTCCTCTTCTCCCTTCCCTAAACAGGATGGTCTTGAATTCACTATAAAGACAAGAAAGACTTTGAATTTCTGATCTTCCTTTATCAACCTCTCAAGTGCCTGTAAGTGAGCTGTAAAAGCTTAGTTCTCTTTGATATGGCCTCTTGTTAGCTTTGTCATTGTTCATGACTGCTCATTACACCATTCATGAAGCTATGATGACATTTCAACTGTAGGTTTGAAGAAGTAGGTGATCTATTAAGCAATAAAAGTGTCCACTGGGAAAACAAAACAAACAAACAAAGATGAAAGTGGTACCTACATCTAGCCAGAAGTAAGCTCAAATGTTCTACCATCCAAACAAGTATCCTTTGCACCATCCTAGTATGGAGTGTCAATATATTGTAAAAGGTGCCTCTTGTGAGTAATAATAAGGAGCACATTTTTCAGCCAGGTGCTATGACCACATATGCATAGCCCTAGAACTAGAAGAAAGGCAATAAAGAGAGAAAGAATGGTTTAAAGTGTTTCTCCAGTCATCTGCTGGGGAGACTTGGAACCTGAACCTTCTGTGACAATGCTTTGCAAAGAAGGGAAGAAATAGATTAGCAAATTATTACTGTTATGCCCAGATCATGAAGTCTCCAAAAACCAACAGAGACCACCAAGAATCCAACTCATATGCAAAAGCAAGGAATCTTTATTCAAGCTTGAGCTTGGACTCTCCAACCTCTCCAGTGAAGTAGATGGGCGTGGAAAATCATGAGCTGGTGAAGCTATGCCTTTTTATCACAGTTACAGCAGGATGAGGGACTTTCAACTTGGCAGTTACATAATTGATTGACATTTGACAATTGCACCTTGGGACATTTCTATGGGCTAGTAATGATTTCAGATTGGTATGAATAATAGTAGCCATTATTTTAAGACATTTGGAACATTAGGTACTTTCCTCTTAAGAGCTGATTGGCTGTTAGTACAAGTGGAGTGGCTGTTTATTAGGGGAGTTGTGGCTGTTGCTATGGGTGTCTTGGTTTCTGGAACAAGTTGGGGTTTCTCCAGTAACTGAGTTCAATCAAAAGGCAAGTTAAACATAAAATGGAGTCTAAAAGTAAAATGGCATTTGTAATGTTAAGCAGGGCCCTTCAGTTTCAAGGATGAAATTCTTTGGTGATAAGGGAAGCATTAAAGATGATCTTCAAGGTTTAGAGCCAAAAGAGCAGATTACTCAATTACTCAAATTGAGACAGTGGCAGGAGAATGAAGATAAGATGGAAAGGGTTTAGTTTCTCCAGTTTTGCAGAATGAGCACCTAGAATAATGCTCATTTACTCTACCAAATTTGGAGCCTAAGTCTGTACTCAAAGTTTCTGGCCTATTGAGTAGACATAGAAAGGTTAGGGGCCAACATATTAACTATATTAATGGTTGGTATCCTGGCAGAAGTCATGGTCAGGAATCTTCACAGAGGCATTATTTATAATGTTGAAACACAAAACTAAAATAAATACCTGGTTAGAAAAATTGAGCATAAAATCAAGCTTGATCGAAGTATCCAATGATACACTTCAATGCTAAGATATATTGGTTTTAAGAATAGTACAATTTTTGTTTTATTTTTATTTTATTGAATGCTTAATTTGAAAGAATAAATATCACAATTTTTAAAGACAAAAAAATAATGGCAAAAAATTATCTTTAGAGCCCTATTCTTGAAGTCTTTTTTTAGTTATCATCCAAATTGGAGAGTCTAGGAAACATTACAGACTGTGCATAGACTTCCCAGGCCACATAACAACAGCTTTGTAAATACTCAGACATGTAGAAGAGGAGAAAATAAATGGTAGGCATATTCCTCAAAAAAGAGGCTTTGTCCTATGAACCTGATGGAACCAGCTACAAAGAAACCTCTCTGCAATAGCACAAGCAAAGGAATTGGCCTGATTTGTTATTTTTGAGAAGAACAGTCCAATTTCTCTAAGAAATAATAAGCTAATGACTATCAACCTCAGACCAAGTCAAGGAAACAATGGTCTTCCCTTCAAGGAAACAGGGAAGAGGAGTTCTCAGGATATTTCTACAAAAGCCAAACTTACACCTGAGTAAAAAGAAAGGCCTCATTTTTTGTGTATGTGAGTAGCTTTGCCTACATATGTGTTTGTGTATTGCATTCACACCTTGATCCAGGGAAGAAGAGGATATTAGATTCCCTTGAACTGGAGTTGGGACAGGTTGTTAACTGCTGTGTAGGTGCTGTGATTTGAGTTCTGAGTTGTCTAAACACCCATTGCTCTTAAGTACTTTCTCATCTCTCCAACCTGGCAGACTTTCCTCTGGTTGCCTAAGTAGGAAATCAGGGTCTCCTTCTCCACAAACAGTCCCTTTTCCACCAGTGGCAAAACAATTTGTAGTTGAACAAACAATTTTAATTCAAAGCAACACATCAATGCTTCCACTATCTGCCCCTATTACATTCATCCTGTCCTCTACATCTGCACACTAGACTTTCCTTGATACCCTTATCGCTTCTCCTGGATACTCTACTTTCTTCTTCACAGTGCTGAAAGATTGTAAAATGCAAAGCACACACATTGTCTTCCCACGTACAACCCTCTTGGTATTCCCAGACACTTCCAAGATAACATCAAAACATTTGCTGGCATTATACTTACAAAACCATTTATTGACACATCTTTCTATCCTACTAAAATCTGAATTATTTTGGTGGAGCCCAGTCCTGTATCTGTATTATCATTCATTTTTACTCCTGTATTGTCATTCACTGCATTCTATTTCTGTGTTGTCAAAGACAGCAATGTATTTGTGTATCCAAAAATGTATTTGAACTGTACAAACCACATTCACATATGAGCCTGTGTATTTGTCTAATTCTTGCATGCCATCCGAGCCCTATTAGTCTCTGCCTAACAAGTTCTAATTCCAGGCATACCAAGAGATACACAGGTAGAGCTACGTCTTCCTACTCTCTCTTCTTATGTTTACATCCTTCAGCTTGCTGTACCTTTAGTCTACTTAGTGATATTTCTGATATATTGTATACATTTCAAAATGTCAGCATTTGCCCTACCAAATAACTTCTCTTATTCCTAATCTTTTCTTGTTCTCACAACACTGGACCCAGATCTTCCCTTGGCATCTGTGCATATTTCAAACACTAGGATCATCAAACTTCTTTTTAATGGTTATTTTTTTTTCTCCATTTGGCTACAAAATGCCTCAACTCGCCATCTCTGAATGGCATATCCAATGATTAAATAAAAGAAAGGAAGGGATTCTTTTACATGTCATGTTTTTCTTTTCTTTCCCTTTTTCTTCCAGCTTCTTATTCTGTGTCCCAGTATATCCTAAATAATGTAGCTCAGATTGCCCTCAAACTTGCTGTGATCCTCCTGCCTTTACTTCCTGGGTGCTGGAATTATAGGCATGAGACTCTGTGCTTGGCTGGCTTGTCTGACAGAAAATTCATCAGGAAAGGCCCAGTAGCTCTATAGCAGAGAGAAGACAGAAAGTTGATTATGTATTCCCTGTCTCCCTGCTAATTACTTTGCTTTAACAGACCTTCAGAAACAATTCAATAACTAGAGGGTGCATTTTTAATTGCATTTTAAGTTATTAGGAGACAGCAGAAACAAATCTTTTAGGAAAACCCATTTTTTTTATTAAATATTTAGTTTTCTTCACTTTGGCTTAAAGCTTGCAAATGCCTGTAAGTAAAGGGGTGAAAGTTCACTATTTTATAAGAGACTTCACTCTGCAAAGTAAACAAAGTTGAATAATACTTGATACTTTCTACATTACCAGTAGAGTGTCATGTGCTGTTTCTTACTAGGAAGCTTCATTCTAAGGCCATGGTCTCAATCATGAAACCATGGGTATTTTGCTTCGTTGCTTTTTTAAAGAAATGTAGAACCTGAGGTGTGCAGCCACCCTCTCAGAGCAGCAAGGTGAGTGGCTCATCAAACTCCAGGAAGTTAAAGAAGTCTTTTGTTATAGCTTGTAAAGAACAGATGATGGGAATGGCAACTCCACAAAGTTGATCTCTAGGTTTCTCAGACCTCTACATCAATGTACTCCCACCACCATGGGTCCTAATTACCTTGGTAGTGTAGGCATACAATCAAATAACCCACAATAACTATGCATATAATCATTTATATTGATAGTTTAAGAACACTGACAAAACATAGAACTTCCTGTCTAAATAGTAAGACAGTCTGTCTGCAGTTCTACACACTGCAAAGCACCAAAGAAGCTACTATCTACAAAAGCCAGTTGCACAAAAGCATCCTTGGTGGAGTACAAAAGCCCTCATCTTTACAAACCTAGCACTGTGGCCATTCAGGAAATTAGAAGCTATCAGAAACCTGGAAAATTTCTGATTCTCTGACTTTCTTCCAGTGTAAGAAAATTACACTGGGCTTCAAAATGGTTCTTCGCTTCTAGTGCATATCGACTGAAGTTTGGAGGTTGTGAGTAAGGCCTATCTGGTTAGCCATTTGGAAAGAAAGCAACCTATGTTTTCCATGCCAAACATGTAAGGATCTTGCCAAAAGATAGCCATAGTGCATCTTACATGGGAGGAGTATACATTCAACAATCTACTATGATGGAGAACACTGGGTTAGAATATTTCCTCCCCACACCCCTCCTCTGGCTTGAATAAGAAATGTTCGGCATAGGCTTGTGCATTCGAACACTTGATTTCCAGTTGGTAGCACCATTCCTACAAGTGATGGAAGTAGATTCTTGCTGAAAGAACTATATCACTGGATAATCAAGACTGTGTCTTGATTATTTATAGCCTTGCCCACTTCCTGCTTTTATGCTTCCTGTGTGTAAATGAAATGTCATCAGCCAGCATCCTTCTCCTGCCACCATGATTTCCCTGTCTGTTGTCATGCCTCCCTCCCCTGCCATGGTAAACTCTATGCCTCTGAAAGTTTAGGGTAATGAAAGAAAGAAGGAAAGAAGAGAAGAAGGAAAGAGAGAGACAGAGACAGAGAGAGAGAATGAGAGAGAGAGAGACAGAGACAGAGAGACAGACAGAGACAGAAACAGAGACAGACAGAGAAAGACAGAGACAGAGACAGGGAGAGGGAGGGAGGGCAGGGTGAGGCAGGGCAGGACAGGGCAGGACAGGGAAGGGAAGGGAAGGGAAGGGAAGGGAAGGGAAGGGAAGGGAAAGGGGAGGGGAGGGGAGGGGA
>NW_021620995.1:2878711-2901756 GCF_004785775.1 Grammomys surdaster
GAGGAGAGGAGAGGAGAGGAGAGGAGAGGAGAGGAGAGGAGAGGAGAGGAGAGGAGAGGAGAGGAGAGGAGAGGAGAGGAAAGGAAAGGGAAAACTTTCTTCTTTACCTTGCTTTTGGCCACACAGCAACAAAATGTAATAATACAGCTCAATAGAGTCAGGATAAATAAACATAATAATTGTGACTGGAAAAAATTGGGTACAAAAATGTGAGGCACTTCAGTTTTTTGTTTTGTTTTAATTATGTATGACTTTTAGTCTAAGTGCTGGGATGTGAAACGTTTGTATTCAACAAAATGATTCAGTGGACACATTGCAATACTTCTGCTTTCATTTGTTTAATGGTTTTTATCTGACAACATATCAATCTAGTAGAGACCCAACAGAGAGAAACAGGTTTCTATGGTTTCTTACTAAAATCCATATGAACATAGCTCTGTCCTGCATGCATGGTCTTCCTCAGTGTACACTGGGGTCTCCAGGCAGAAAAAAAAAATGTGATGCCATTTGGTCCAGCATTTGTACCTCATTGTATGGCTCTTCCCTCTTTTGTCTGTTTGCTTGCTTGTTTATTTTCTTCTCACAGCTCCAGTGTGGGCTCTGTCACTCTGGGAGGTCCATGGGTCCTTACCCTTGATAGATCAAAGTGTTCAACTTTCTAACAATTGTAGATGAACTTTCCATTTTTCAGGTAACACCAGCATTTTTATTTTGTTAAAACCAGAAAATTTCTTCTGATAACACTTAAATGTTTGTAGCATTTCACCCTACTACCTACTTCACCACCCACCCACAACACTTTTCTGAGTGGTCCCTACATGAAAGTGATTTTAATTTAAATCTCCTCTGTTTTCTGCACTAGCTCTCTAAGTTTGCCATTAGAATGCATTAAGCTGATCTTCAAAATAAAAATAAATGTAAATGTCCTTCAAAAATCTTACAGGAATAAACAAGAAAACATAAAACCATTAGAGTTAATTTATAGAAGTTAGAGCTGGAGGAAAAGATTAGATGATGGCAGGTATCATTTATTAAGACCAATTTAGAGTGCTACGGAGAAGTAAGTTGCAAGGAAACGAGCAGCTTTGGTTGTACTGTTAACATGTCTGCCTCTTCAGAGAACAACGCAGAATATAAACCAGGGTTCCACGTGGATCCGACACTTCCATTCAGTGTCTATGTTATCTTTTTCTTGTCTGTTCTCACTTTCACAATGACCTTATTTTAATGGGGCTTCTCTCAGCCAACGAATGTTTTACTTCATTGTCTTTTGAGGAACAAAACGGACAACACATAGTTTGTCAGGCATATTCATCCAAAGAAAAACAGAAACCCCAAAGAAAAAGGAAGAAAGAGAGCATAGTTGAATCTGAGGGTGTGGCTTTCTAAAGATTGCAGGAGGAGTCCTGTTAAACTGAGCTAGTCCAGGTTCAAAAATGAGGTGGGAGAGGCAGAAAAGGCCAAGAGTCGGCGAACTAAGCCGCGATGCTAAACAGCCTAAAGTCTAACAGCATCGGCAAGGATCATAGCTGAGGTGCTCACAGACATGTCAGTATATTTTACAGCGCTCCACAACAGAAGACACTGGAGGTGAGGCTGAAAGGATCCACGGCACTATCAGGAAATGTGACAGGATGAGCCAAAGAGTTCAGATTGTACTCTGAGACCTGCCTGGGGGCTACACTGAAAGCTTTTAACCGAGGAATCCCACGATGCAGGTTTTAGAAAGAACACAGGCTATTAGGGAAGGAAAAGCAAAGCTATAGACAGTTTAGAATGCTTCTGTTATGAGGTCATGATGGTCTAAGGTGGAAGACACATTTCATGTGGATAAACTAAAGCAGAATTCGGAGGCCAACACTCTTGGTACATTGGTTTTAGGGATGAGAACCTGGCAAAATTGCTTTCTAGGTTCCTCATCCTTTATATTCTGGGCTTTCTCTTTATGACCTGGGGGACCTAACTGCTATGGTAATTTAAATATCTTAAAGTCACCTATGACAGCTACCCATCTAACTATTTACATTGATAGTTCAAGAGTGCTGGGGGAAAAAAAATTGAAGCATCCTGTCCAGTTAGTAATATTTTTATTGTTCTATAAAAAAAATCAGAATGTTCAGCATTCTACCTTGGTGAAAAAAATTAAAATATCTGTACACATAAGAACAATGACTAAAGCGTGTGAGACTATTCCCCATGCCCATTATAACTCACTTACAAAATACAGAAGGCCCCAGTGTCCTGATATTTTTCTGCATTAGATGACGATATTGATTATCACAAGGGTTCACACCCCACAATTCTCCCCTCAATGTACAAACGAAGCATCTCATGCCTAATCATAAGCCTGGAGGAGTTTATTCCTCCCAAAATCTGAGAGTACACTGTTGCCTCTTTCACATCTGCATGAAATCGGCAAGACACTTCTGATTTCTGTTAAGAGACTTCTCTACAGAAGATGAATGGTAGCTAATTTCAGAATGTTTCCAGGATCTTCCAGTCTTTGTTTTTTACTGCATCAACTACTGTGACACAAAAGAAAAAAAGAAAAAAAGAGGAGGAAAATAGTTTGTGCCCTAAGGAAACAAAAAGGAACGACAATGAAAATCTAAACATGCCACCCTGAGAGTCTCTTTGAAAGAAATAGAAGTAGCACAGACTTTCAAGGAGATGTAGATGCCATGGGGTACTAAAAATATCAATTATATAATGTGAAGGGAGAGGAGGCAAGGGAGTTGTTCATAAGGAAAAATCTCCCCCAAGTCCCACATAACAAGCCAACCCACAGGATACTCCAGAGAACTTTATTGTTTTACTGCTTCTCTGAATGGTCAAATGTATAAATCCAGTAAATGTATGTTGATAGGTTTGAGTCTGGGAAAAGCAATATCCTGCCATTATTGCCTTTGGATATAGCCTGACAAATATACAGCCAAACCAGAAAATTCTCCAATAAGTATGGAAGGAACAACACAGCAAACACAAAGACTGGATTAAAAACTCACTCATGTTCGCTGGAAAATAACGTGTAAAAAAGAAATTACCTGAATTATTTTGGGCAAAATTTAAAAACAAATACTGGTTTTGCAGTTTCATAGATTTATTTTTTTAATTTCATATATGTTCACTGTATTTATATTATTATTCCCTTCCAGTTTGTTCAATCTACCTGCCCTCCCACTCAAACCCATAGCCTCTTTTTCATTGTTATTGTTACACATATGTGAATAAATAATATAAGTACAGACCCTTCAGTCTATTTAGTATTACTCACATGTACATGTTTGTACAATTGAATGGGGTCCTCACTTCTAAGAGAAGAGCTACATGCAATTCATGACTCCCAAGGAAAGAGAATTAGTCTTCCCCAGGGATGAGTCCCCTAATGAGTGTCACACATTTATATAATAAACTTTAGTCATTGTCATCACTCATTCTCCTCTCTCTTCTCCCTTCTCTATTGGAACCTTTCTTCTCAGCAAGTTCCCTTCCAGATTCTTCCAGATTCGTTACTTTCTTATTGTGATAGAATACTCTGGAGAAAGCAACTTCAAGAAGAAAGGGCTTATTTTGCCTCACAATCCATAGAAACATGGTCCATCGTGCAGGGAAGGCATGACACTAGGCAGGATACCATTCTGCCTGCCATTCTGAGGTAATGCCTAGCTTTGCAAAATGATAAAATGAAATGCCTTGGTTTCTCTACTCCTGAGTCCACATTATGGAGTGGGAGTCAGTCATAATGCTCCTAGAGGAAAATAATCTTGAGTTGTGTGGATGGATATAAAATGAAACCATAAGTGTCCTTGTAAAAACGACACAATGGAGGTCTGGAGGAAGAACTTAACAATGGAGTCAGAAGGTTGAAATAATTCACGTAGCAGCCAAGGAGAGTCAGACTCCCCAGAAGTAGGAAGAGCTAAGAGTCCTCCAACCAGGACTTGTACCTTGATCTCGGCCCTGTGGTAGCAATTGGAACCCTGAGCTTCAGAAGCTCAAGTGAGTGGTTTTGTGTCATTGGAAGCTACCTGAAGCTCGTGCAGATGTGTTGGTTATGAAAGAGAGAACTGTCTCTGACTTGCTTATTTCACTCAACTCTTCAGTTCTATGCAGTGTGCTGGGGCCTCAGGCACACAACCCCATAAAGGCAGCATAGATTTAATTGCTTTAACCCAAAGGGTTGAACCAAGTCTCAGGAGAACCTTCACATTGGAGGAAATTCAAATTTTGTGGAATCAGCTCATCTGAGCCCACATAGACTAAGCTAGAAGAAGGATAGGAGACTATGTCCTTTTCAATGCAAATTAGACTACCTGTTACAACTGGGAGTGTTTTGTCAGCACTTTGGTTCCTATGACTCAAGAGGAAAGTCAGAAATCAGTCTGTAACCATAGAGTCACAGGAAGGCTCCTGGATAGGGACACTCCTTCAAGCTCAACAGTCATAACATAAGTGACTTTGGGCAAGTTGCTAGCCTTCTACAAAACAATGTCATAGGGCAGCTTTGCAATTAATTTGTAAATGCCCTTTGGCCCACAGAAAATCCATTCAGCCTGTGAGCTTTGCATCTCCCAAAGCTACTGATTTGCATAGCGTGCAACTCAGCCAAGGAGGAAAGCATCTGGCTATAGTGAGTGCACAAGAAGAGTGCTCAATCAAACACAGATTCCCTGAAGGACCAAACCAACCTGAAAGGAGAATCAAGCCTATTACACTTTTTCCATCCGATTGAGCAAATACTGTTTGCATCACTCTGCCTCTCCTTAGCACACAGGTATATTGGCAAGCATTTACTTCTGTGGACACCGTGAGATTGTGGGCAAGATGTGTTCAGATGCCTTTGGATGCTCAAGAAAAGGGCACTGTGTAAATCCAGGGCACTATTACGTGAGAGAGACAGAGCCTTTATCTCCCAGTCTTAATAAAGAACTAGACATAAGGCCTATCTGACTTCTAGATCAGATACCAAATTGACCCCTCTGGGAGCTATGAGAGTCTCATCTCGCCGCTGTCTTGTACAGCAGTGCAATAAGGGAACATTCACGGAGGATTAACTAAAGTTCACATACTGCCTCAGAGAGAAAAGTCTTGATTTAAATGCTGGAAATTTATATTAATGGAATGGAAAGATGAGAGACTGGTGCCGAGAGTAGGAATTTATAGAAAATCAGAATGAGGCATTCAAACTGAAGCAGGTCTGTGGGAAAAAAAGGAGATCAAACACAAAGATAGAGTAAGGAATCAGAAAGGGAGGAAGGAAGGAGAGAGAGGGAAGGAGAGAGAGAGAGAGAAAGAGAGAGAGAGAGAGAGAGAGAGAGAGAGAGAGAGAGAGAGAGAGAGAGTTTCCTCAACCTGTCTTGGGTTTTGATTTCTCAATTCTATAAGACATGATGCATTAAGCAACAAACAAACAATTATTCAAAGTACAAAAAAAGGAGAAAAAGTAATGAATGAATATTAGAGAATGGGAGAACCAAAGAATAAAAGGTTAATAGAAAAGAGGAATATGATAGATTTGTAATAGGTGCTATAGCAACAGGGCTGTCTTATTTATAATAGCCAGAAGCTGGAACCAACCCAGATGTCCCTCAACAGAAGAATGAATACAGAATATGTGCTACGTTTACAAAATGGATTACTACTCAGATATCAAAAACAATGACTTCAAGAAATTTGCAGACAAATGGATGGAATTAGAAAATATCATCTTGAGTCAGGTAACCCAGATACAAAAGAACACACATGGTATGTACTCTCTGATAAGTGGATATTAGCCCAAAACCTCAGAATACCCATCATACTACCCACAAACCATACAGAGTTTAAGACAAAGGAAGACCAAACTGTGAATGCTTCAATCCTACTTAGAAGGGGAAACAAAATATTCACAGGAGGTAGACAGAGGAATAGAGATGGGGGGGGGAGGACAGGATCAGGTATGGGAAGAGACAGAAGTATAGAAGATCAGGTAAAAGAATAGAAATATGGAGCAGTGGGAGATGGGGAACTGGTGGTAGCCACCAGAAAGTCCCAGAAGCCAAAGGTTCCCAGGACTAAACAGGGATGACATGAGCCAAAATACCCAACAAAGATAAAACCAGTGGAGACCACATCCAGTAGACAGGCATGACACTCAGTTGATGGATGGACCCACCCACTCATCTCAAAATTTTTAACCTAAAATTGTTTCTATCTAAAGAAAATGGAGGGACACAAAATGGAGCAGGAACTGAAGGGATGGCCATCCAGAGACTGCCCCACTTAGGGATCTATCCCATCTGCAGACACCAAACCCAGACACTATTGTTGATACCAAGAAGCCTTGCTGACAGGATCCTGATATAGCTGTCTCCTAAGACAGAAAGGCCTGCCAGAGCCTGACAAATACAGATGTGGATGCTTGCAGCCAACCATTGGACTGAGAACTGAGACCCCAATGGAGGAGTTAGAGAAAGGACTGAAGTAGCTAAAGGGGTTTGCAATCCCATAGGAAGAACAACAATATCAACTATCTAGATCCCTCAAAGCTCCCAGGGATTAAATCATCAACCAAAGAGTATACATGGAGGGATTCATGAATCCAGCTGCATATGTAACAGAGGATGGCCTTATCTGGCATCAACAGGAGGGAAGGCCCTTGGTCCTGTGGAGGCTTGATGCTCCAGCATAGAGGAATGCTAGAGCGGTAAGGCAGGAACCAATGGAGGGGTGGAGAAGTACTGTCATAGAGGCAAAGGGGAGGAGGGATGGTATGTGAAGGTTGCAGAGGGGAAACAACATTTGAAATGTAAATAAATAAAATAACCAATAAAAAACAAACAAAAGAAAATCAGGGCTGTTGCCTAACTTGTGTGTGTTTTACTGGTAGAAGGTATACATGTGTGCTTGAGGGTCAGAGGTCAACCTTTGCTGCATTATTCTTTAGGAGACATCCATTTCTTTTTCTTTTTCTTGAGATAGGGCCTATTTCTAGGACCATGGCTTTATAACGGACCAGGATCAGTGAGCTTCATGGAGTATCTTGTCCTTGTGTTCCAAATGTTGGGTTCTAAAAGCACAATTAGACCCAATACGTTTTAACCTTCATAGTAGGACTAGAACTCAAGTCCACATGCATATTTGGAAACACTTTCCTGATAGAGATACTCCCCACCCTTGTTGCTTGATTTCATGAAATCAGAACCAGTCCAACCCATTGCTTTCTGTTTCTAAAATAACAATAACTAATAATAACAATAATAATCATTTATACAAATCCAGTAGAGACACAGTTTAATTTCTTGGCATGTAGCATATGGTGAAAAGAAATGTTTTGTAATCATATTCAGAGCTTCTAATATAAAATACATTGACCACCAAAGCTGTATTTGCATACAAAAAAGCAATTTGGCAGAATGTAGTTGATAAGTTGAACGTAATTAAATTGATTTCCACACTACTATAATCAAGCAAACGGATAGTTCTTTGTTTATAAATTTGTTTGTGTTTTAACTTTTAATCATATAAACTTTACATCAACCCAGCAGCTGACAAGAGGGCCTACAAAGGATGAACATTTTAAAATTTACCCAGATTGCTAAGGGCAAATATATTACAACTTGTTTTGATGTTAAACATGGATAATTCCAAAAGCCATCTTGAGCTTTTATAAAAGCCTTGGCCAGGATCCATCAGATAATAATTGCATCTCTCTTTGTGATGTGAAGGAAAAGAAGAGAATAGAAAGAGAAAGTGACCAAGGTGCTGTATTATCTTACTCCACACGAAAGCCACAGTCTCCTCAGCTCAGTGTGAGCAGACTTCAGTTCGTGTGGTCATTCTGCCAAGCTCTCCTACTTTGGAAGTTCTCAGTTTCCTTCCCTGTTCCTAATATATCACAAAGCCATTTGTCTGAGTCACAGTTCGCTTTATAAACATCTTATTTTCCTGGCTCTGTCAGTACTTTTATTGAACAGAAATAGATATGATCTGGTTAAGGTAAAAACACATTTAATGTATGTGCTTTATTAAGATAGAGTTAAGATACTGGTAAGTAGCCTGTAAATATGCAGGGATCATAGAAATAATAACAACAAAAAGCTATGGCCTCCCCTGAGGTGGAAGAACATGGGAAGCTGTTGGAAATATTACACTTTCAATTGAATTGACCAATACGGCTAGAACTAGCCACAAGGGTGCTCTCAGCATGTGAAATGTGGCTGGTCAGCTGGGCAGAAAGTTAAATACAGCCTGGATTTCAATGACTAAAGCACTAATTAGTTAGTACTAATTTTTACATTGATTAAAAGTACTTTTTTTTAATTTTATGAGTGAACCTAGGCTCACCCCCAACTCATTACCAAGCCAAGAATGGCTCAAATTTTTTTTCTTCCTATGTACCCCTCCAAAATGCTGGCATTACTGTCATGTGTCATTATATACAACTTAAATGACATTTTTGATACACTAGGTTAAGTACCATATTTTCTTATACACATTCTTTTCTATTTTTATAATATGGTTATTACAAAAGGATTAAATATCATATACAATTACATTTTGTCTTTACTGGCTCAGAAAAAGAAAACCGTGCAACTCCAACACAATCCTCAAAAGGTTTTTGTTGTTGTTATTACTGTTGTTGTTGCTGTTGTTGTTATTGCTGTTGATGTTTCTGTTAAAGGGAACCTTGAGGCCAATGCTGAAGATATGGAAACCTGGACACTGGAAGCAATTGCTGCTGAATCAACTTGATCTACTGGGATGACATAGTGTTGTTATAGAAGTGCTGAGAGAAAGAAGCAGAAAACTGAAGAGCAAAAGGTCCTTTTCTGCCTTCAATTTTCCTCTGGTGCATCCAATGGGCAGAGGCCAGTAGGAACCCAGTTCTGCCGGAGAAATGTCATTCATTGCACTAAACTGAATTTCAAAAGTTGAATTTGATATTAGGAAAGAAATAGCTCAGTAATCAGGGCAAAAAATACTCATCAAGCGGTAGGCATAGTGCCAGATAGGAGTGACACAGCTACAAAGCAGGTCTGTCTCTGTCCTCATGTGGCTTTCCTTCCAGTGGAACAAAGCAAACACCAAACAAAGGCACAGGAAAGCAAGAAGCTTTCAGAGCAAGTGCTATGCAACAAAGGTGATAAGCTTGTGGCTGTGTATCAGAGGGCCTGCTAGCTACAACAAAGGAACTGAAAAACCAGAGGAGGAAGAAAGGGCTTGCTTTCATTTTTAGTTGTAGGAGATTCCATCCATCCCTAATAGTAGGAAAGGTCTGATGCTGGAGCCATATGCAGGTCCTTGTGACCACTCAGGAAGCAGATGGAAATGGAAGCCTTTCCTTAGCTATCTCCTTTTTGTTTGGTCCAAGTGTGAAATGTATAGATTGTCCTATGCATTTAGATTGGTTTTTCATACTTCAGTTAACCTTATATGGGTAATCCTTCACAGACAATGATTCAAGATCAGTGGTTTTCAGTCTACTCCTCTGAGGGTTAAGTATCAGATATCTTGCATCTCAGATATTTATAATATGGTTCATAACAGAAGCAAAGTAAGTTATGAAGTATCTAATAAATAATTTATACTTGGGGGTCACCGTAACATAAGGAACTGTATTAAAGAGTCACACAGCATTAGGAAGGTTGACGATCATTGCTCTAGATTCTCTTAATAGGACAATCAGTATTAATCATCATAGAAGGTAGCAAGATGAGCACAGAGTCCAGATACTTTGTGAAGAGCCAGGGCCACTTGTCAGAAATGTGGCTTCTGCTACTAGTCATACCAGTGGGCATCTCATCGTGGTACAACATCCCAAGAACACGAAAGTGTGTTGTGTACTAATTTGTGATGCAAATGTTAATAAAGATACTACTGTCGCCTTCTTACTCAATATGTAATTAGTTTTTATCACTGAGTAAATACTGACAAAAGAACTGGATTACAAGATCTTTCATTAAAGGATTTATGGGAGAAAAACTGAAAAGAATGAAATGCAGTTTCCCTTGATTTGATAGATTTATACATTAACCTAGATTCAAAAATGTAAAAACAAAGTGTTTTGGTCCTTCAAAGAAAAGATGAAGTACATGGTTAACTAATCATTTCAAACAGACCCTTTTCTACTCTCAGACAAGGACAATGATAGCAAAGAGTGTTCATGTTCAATGCCGGGATCCCTACATCTCGTGATCTATCTCTTATGGATAGCTGTAGTTACATTGGTGAGCAAAGTCAGCTCTATGGATTCTCTTGACAGATCAGTGCTTTCAGACAACCCTGATTTATTGGGAGAAAATAAACGTGGTTTTCAAATAGAAAAGGAACAGTTTAAGAATTCTACTTGCTTCAGCTTACTCTTGGAACAAATGATGATTATCCACCAAAAGTACGTTTAACATGAAGAGGAAAAGGTAAGAAGATAAGAAAATGAGGCTCGGAACTGATTTGGAAAATGATTCCTTTCTGAAGAGATCACAAGTAGTATATGAAGAGAGATAGGGAAAAAAAGAAGGTTTCAGGGAGAAAGGAACAAAACTTACACGTTCTAAAAAAAACAACATGCCCTGGGGCACAAATATAATTGTCTAAAGGAAAGATGATGAGAGATGGTTGGAATGGGATTACGTAGGGTCCCTGCAAGTCATGGAAAGTAATGCGGATTTTACATAATTGCTATGGGAACCACTGTAGGATTTCAGGCAGGAGACTGGTATGATTTGATTTACATATGCAAAAGGTCATTCTCTCTTCTGTGTAGAGGAAAACTCCAAAGGGGGGAAAATCAGAGGAAGACTGGAATACAATTGCAATAGCCTAGGTAAGAGATGCTGCTGCCTGGGATTCTGCTTGAAGCAGTGGGAAGAGTTAGAAATGGATGAATTCAAGATGTAGACTAGAAGTTGAGCCAACATCACCATTAGAGAATGGGATGATTCGTGTAACTCACACCTACAGTTTCCAAATAACTCACAGTCAACTTTAAACACCAAAACTTCTTTTTTGAAAAAGAAACAAGATGTGTTTTCATGGAAATCATTCAAAATTGAACAAAACATTTCTTAATCTTTTTTTTCTTCTTTAGGAGATTTCTACCAAACTCACAAGTTATTTTGACTCTAAATCCTCCTCTCCATTTCTGTCTGCCATCTGACACATTTCTCTGTCAATTTCTCGAGTTCCTCAAATTCAATTACTTTCACTCCATATGTTAAAGATCTGCTTGTTTTGAGGCAAATCTTAATTAGGATGAAAAGATTATTTTTCACTTAATCTAATCTACACGTTGGCTACGCCATGTAGATGGGAGCCGCACCTGCCTGATTCAGGTCAGCATCTGCTGCCCCAGACTGCTGCTCAGCCTGCGTGCACTAAGGCCTCCGTCTAACCAGAATTATCTTTGCTTGTGAGGCAAGAAGCGTATTTAGTTGATATAACCCACTGAGGTTATAATCAGCATCATCCTCACTTACTAACGTCAAATAACAAGACATTTGCAAGAATGCATCTTTCCATTTCAATATCTATGTATGCTTATTTTTCCAGGGTCCTAAGCAAGTTCGGAGAAACGCTAGATTACAAAGGCTTAACAGGTGATGTTCTCTCTCTCTCTCTCTCTCTCTCTCTCTCTCTCTCTCTCTCTCTCTGAATGGGAACCTAAATTACAAACCAAATTCTCATTTGCTGAAGGATTGGAGCTGGAACAGGATTTTCAGGCAATGGTTTTCCCCAGTTAAGTCTATGCAACTGAGTTTAACTGACCTAACTATAAAGCTAACACCTTCAACGAAATAAAAGGTAAAAGCAGATCATTGAGGGATGGAGAGTGTGTAAAGGGGGAAGCGGCACAGGGAGCAAAGAACATGTGAGCATTCATAAAAGGAGGCTCTGAAGAAACCTAGAAAAATGTATACAGCTAAAGGGAAAGTCAAGCTAAAGGAAGATTGCATTTTAAGGAAAAATGTATTCGGACATGTTTGCGTCCTCATAGAGATGGTGGGGGTGAAAGGGAGACATTCAGAAGGCAAGATCAGGAAGTGTGGTGTCCTTGGGAGTGAGGAGATGGGGCTTAGAGCATCAGTAGAGAGACTGGCCTCCAGAGTAACAGGTGGGAACATTACAGTGACGAAGGCAAGCGAACCGGGTTTTCTAGATTTAGTTGTGGGCAGATGGAGTTTTCATTCTGTGTTTTCTATTTTCTGAATGAAACATGAAGTGAGGTATTGAGTTAAGAATGAGAGGGTGGGAGGTGTAAAACTTGCAAGTTTGAAATTGAAGTCGTGCTGGGTGGGGAGGCACGGTTACTGAGGAGATGATCTCTGAGTAATGCCAAAGGCCCTTTGAGGAGTGTGACAATCTAAAGTGAGAGAGGTGGCTCTGTGCTGGAGCGTGCTCAGGCAATGCTTTAGCACTCAGGGATAAAACTATGTGGACTCATTGTATGAGAAATTGCTTTTTGTAGGACAGATGACTTATTGTAGGTCCTGAGGGAGTGGATGGGGTAAAGGCACTGAAGGTTTTGGCAAGAGCATGGTTTTATTCATTTAGTCAGCCATGATCATCAAACCTTAGTATATCAAAAGCAAGTCCAAAATACCCAAATGATATAGGGTTAGGTCCTATATTGAATTTTCCCAGAACTTGGCATAGGGTTTGTGTTTTCCTTTAATCTGTTCCTCCATTTTTTTTAATGCTCATAAGAATACTCATAAAAATTAGTACGTTTCAAAATAGTGATGTACATTTAGAACGTGCCATGTGTAAAGTACATTTGTTTTTATTAAAAAGTGTATCATGCCATGACTGAGTACAACACCACTTGAGGAAAGTACCCCATTATCAGCCCTGTGAGCTGTCATGTTCCACGTGGTAAAGGCATGAGTAAAGGTGTGTGGAACTCACAAGGACAACCACAGTATGACTGACTGAGTCTACAGATTAAAAGTCTTCATCAGGTAGTGAAAATCCTCAACAGCTTTTATTAAACTACTCAAAAGTCCGCATTTAAAACATATAAATCACCACTCTTATCAGCAGACCCTTTTGCAAGGAATAAGAGCTTTAAGCTGTTGTAAAATTGAATAGAATTAATATCTATTCTATTTTATTCTAATATCTAATATCTATTAATATCCCAAATGATGTATGTTTACAAATGAAGCAGGCATGCCTATGCAAGTTGTGATTAATGTCTTACACAATGACAGGAGTCTCTGCCCTTAAACTCTCAGTGGTGTATAAGGAATAAAGGAATTATTATTTAATTTAATGTAATTATTTAATATTGGCTATGGAAAAGAAACACTTCTAAAACATGGCTTTAAAAATAGACAAATGCATCTCTCTCTCTCTCTCTCTCTCTCTCTCTCTCTCTCTCTCTCTCTCTCCCTCCCTCTCATCTTTCCTTCTTTGCTTTTTTGCTTCCTTTCTTCTTTCCTTCCTTCCCAATTAAACTAAGATAATTCCTCAGCTCTAGAAAATACCCAACATCTAAAAACTGCTGTTATGAAGACAATTTTTCCTCTTATACAATGAACAAAACTTAAAATGCATCTCCTTTTCCAAAACTAAAATAGAAAACCATAAAAAAATCAGATTTAAAGAGAGGGTGAAAGTAATTTACATGTTTCATGTGGAAAGTTCATTAAGAAAGTGGGGAGTGCTCTCTTAGTTCCTCCCGTGGGGGTGGAGGAAGACAGAATTCCTGCAAATACATCGTACAGAAGTCTCTTTTGATTACTAATGCTTCTCAAGACTACACCATTTGAATACACTCACCATCGCTATCTCTAAAGACACTCCAAGGTCAAGTAAACATAAAAATTCATCACCCTTTCTTAATGACTAGTGGATCAGCCCTGTATGACATAGCAGCCAAGTATAGTAACAGATAGCTTCTGTTGAGGATTCAGTGCTTCTTCAGGTAGAGTCCTTATTCTTGGTTGCATGTGAGACTGTTTGGGTTTATTTAAGTGTCCATTTTGAAGTACATTTAGATTCGTGGAAGAATTGTAAAGATAATACGAGTTCTCATTTATTCCTCACTTGCTTCCTAAGAAAGCACTCCTTTATCTGACAGATTACAGTGACAAGACTCAGGAAAATCACACAGCTACGATGCTCTTAACTGAACTGTTCATTCCAACGCAACTTTCCTAGTCTGCTCAACAATGTTCTTTGCACAGTGGGGCATGCCATTTCATTGATGTCTTTCTTAATTTCCTCTAATCTGTATTAATCTCATAGACTTTGTCTTTCATTCCTTGTACTCCTTTGAAGAAGACAGGTGGGGTTTGATGTTGTTATTGTTTTTGTTGTTGTTTGGCTGTTGGGTTTTCTCCTTGTTTGTTTGTTTGTTAGAATTCTTTCAGTTTACATTTTTAACATTTTCTCCTAAGAAAGAAGTTGTATGTTTTTGTAACACTGCTGCAGAAGAAGAAGCCCAGGAGCTCTGCTGGGCTGAGTGTGTAGCTTACCCACCATACCACAGACGTGGCATGCTTCCATTGCATTATGTCAGGGGTTGATGAAACCCTTGCCTTATTCACAAATGACAACCAAGGCACATGCTTTGCTAAAGTCACTTCCATAAGGTCCCTTTAAGAAAGTTACTAGCTCCCCTTAGCTAATATATAGCTCAGGTGGTATTACTGAGAAAGTATGCAAATTTCATTCCTTCTCAAACTTCTACCCACTAATTTTATCTTGTAACAAAGACCCTGTCCAAAACAATATTGACTGTGGTTTCTATTTCCCTGTTTTCTTTCACCTGATGAGATTTTCTTTATAATGCTGATACCTTGTTCCTACCACAAACACTAATTGAATGAGGATTTACTGAGTATACTATTGCTTGTCTTCCAATAAGGCTGGAAAGCAGATAATGTGGTTTGCATTTGATTATGAAGAAACTTATTTTTAGATTGCCGTAATAGCTCTTATTTATGAGCTGCAAAATTGCAAAGCCAATAAAGGAATTCTGAGCTACTCATCATGAAACCTATGCTCCTTCATTGCCCCTTCCTCCCTTCTTACATTGACCTCACTCTTACTGGTGTTAAACACCGCCCAGCTGACTCTCTCTTTTAACTCTAATCATCTATAACTTTTGCTTAGTTAGAAATGTTTTCCCCTAAACCTTGTATACCCACTGTTCTCAATACAAAGAACAAAATATAATATAAATCTTTATCTGATGAGCAGTTATTAAATAACATATGAATGAAACTAAAGATATGAAAAATGCTACCCAGAATGCATCCCTAGGCAATACCATATAGGCCATATTTACAAGGAAGTATATCTATTTCAGTCACTTTTATGTCCCTAAACCACAACTTTATAAATACTTGTCAAGCTGAGTTGCTGGATTGGTGGGAAAATGAATAAGAACGTCGATAGTGCTGAAAGATCACATGAAAAAGATTAGCTCCTACTTAAAAAAAATATATATGCTCATTAATCATAGATCTTCTGTGTAGGGGAGGGGCAAATAAATCAGAGGCAGTGGCTGACCCACTGCCACCATCTGCTATTCAGCCATTCCTCCTTCCTTGTTGTATTCAATGTCTTTTCTAAATAATTGCTGCACAAATAAAGAACAGTGGTTTTGGTTTTTTTTTTGTTTTGTTTTTTTCAGAGTAAGAAGTTATACATTTGGTCAGAACATCTATGAGCCTGTTGGACTTTGGCTTAATGTCACTGAAAATTATGTATGTATGAGAAGACCATCATTTGCCCAGCTGTGGAGACATGAAATCTGTTGCCTGTTGTAAGGACAGAAAATTTCACTTGGTGTTTTCCTTTTTTCTTTATGTTTAATAAGAGAACCCTGAAAATCATGTCTTGGGGAACTACGCTTCCAATCATACCTGCAAACAGATGTGCTCACTGGGATAAATGAAACTTCCAGAGAAATTTCATTGCCCCTTGTTTTTCTTATTCTTGCCTGAAATGAAAAGAGGTTGTCCAGCCTTTTAAGAATCATCTTATGATTTTGAGAACATTCGAATGGAAAGATACTAGAAAATAGGTTTCTAATTAATTTGGGGACCTCTAGAGTTGAACTGTGTAGCAGGAAATCAAATTTCCTCCTTGCTTAAATGGTGACAGTCAGATGGGGCCTTATCAGTGTCCTGCCAGTGTATGCCCCACTGAATGGGGAAGTGATGAGTCAGGGCAAACTAAATATATACTTTTTGGAAAAGATGAGCCAGGACGAGCTCTCATTGGCATTTTTTTCTAATGACTAGAGTGGCAGTAGAGAATCTGAAAGACAATTTACAGAAAAATGTTTTAAGAGAGTGCTGGTAGCCACTGCAGTCTTAAGGAAAGGAACCCATACTGTCATAAATGTTTTTTATCAATAATTGACACCTTCCAGTATTGAAAAGAATTATTAATCATCTAGTCTAGTTGCGCATCTGATGCCCAGCTCTTCTCTGGAGTATTTAGGTAAGAAGTCATCGAGTTTTTGCTCAGCTATATCAAGTGAGGAATAACTGTCTACTTCCCACACAAGGCTGTTTTTATCATTGGACAGTTTTGGAAGTTAGAAAGTTGTTTCGTACTTTAAGCTGAAAGAAGTTTTTCACCAGCTTCAAGCCACTCATTCTCATTCTCATTCTCATTCTCATTTTCCCTCTCCCTCTGATCTTACGAGCCTTAGGTACCAAGTTCAACCCCAGACGGACATGATGAGCTGCTTGGCATCTCTTGAGACATCTGACCTTGCCAGGAAATCATTCTCAGTATAAATCCATCTGTCAAGAATCAACATAACATGGTGACTACACCTACTTGCACCTTTCCTTGCTATTGCATACACTGAAAAGATTTTTGCTACTTCCTTCCCAACCACAATTTCCATTTTATAAAATGAATATCTTTTATTCAAATATAACTACAAAGTAAGCATTCATGCTCTCATATTTGTATAACGCTGGGAAATATATTTTAAGGCAGCAGGTAAAACCACTTGTAAGACATTGCCTGTTAGGTGAATAAAAGCTCCATTAAATAGTCCTCAATTTTCCCTCAGTTTTTAAAATTCATTTTTTTAATATATATTCTAGCTGTTCACTTGTATGGCCTAAATTACAAATAAATCATTTATGCCTTATGCAGAGCCAGGTGATTTTTTTAGTACATCTTCACGGTATTATTACATCTGCTCTTTCCCCTTTCCTTCACACTCCACTGATCTCCAGGAAATTCTACGCTTAGGATTTTGGATCTCCGAACAGACATAAATGATATTGACATAGAAGATTATTGTGACTTTTTTCACTAAACAAAATCTGTTCCTACTGAATTGGAGCTAGTCTCCCATTACCATATTTCAAACTTACTCTACTTACTAAGCTTTGGTGACACCAGCGAGATATTTACCATCTGTGTTATGATATCTAATTCACTTGGTTACCTGCTAGAGTCAAATATATTGAGCCCATAGGATGTGATAATCACCAAAATAAATGTAACCTAGGATCATTATTTTTAAAATGGAAAAAGGAGAATTGAAAGAAGCAAGGGCATTGTAACTTTAATCTGGAACTAATCATTGGGCTTGACACGTAAGGGCAGATAGTGTAGAGGGAATTTCCACTACTTTTCTCTGCTTCCACAACTGGTGTTATGTCAAAGGTAAGATGAAAATGGTCAGGAATTGCAGTTACCCCAAACCAGGACAGCAGAAGTCATTTTTCAGACTTGACTTTTAAGAGTATAAAGCCAGGTTTACAGTTTAAGAGCAACACAGTTTCTCATTCACAATCTGTCTTCCAGCCAACCTATTCTATTACCAATATGAGGGAGGTACAGAGATAAAATATAGTTTCAACTTCAGATCCCTCAAACTGCATTGTGAGGGAGGGAAGGGGTGTGATGCTGACATGCTGGATGGAAGGGAAGCTGATGATGACCACAGTGGGGCTATCAGTTTTTCACCTGATAAGTATGAATTGGGTTGGGATGAGCAAAAGATGAGAGTCAGGTTATTCGAGGCTTATGCTGTTCAAAGTTTGAGACAGATATGTCTTTCAAGGGCTAGCTAAACAGAAAGCTCCTCAATACATGTTCAAAATTGAAACAAAGCCTCCATGACCTCTGGGACTCATTCCTTCATTTCTAAATGGTGCAAGAGGTTGTTTTTGATTCTCCCTCAAAGGAATCTTTTCTCTGGTACTAGAAATTTCATGCTAGAAACACGGGAAGTAAAGATGCATTGGGTCTATATGTTAACTAATGTTCCTTTACTGATTTTCACTAAAGCCTGTGTCTGCTTTTCCCTTCTATGAGAATAATAATGTTAGTGAATTCTCATTCACAGGATGTATGATAAATAACTGTCTGAATTGTGCAACTGCTGCATGGGAGATAACTTTTTTAGTAGCTGTAAAAGCTGGAGTTGACAATTTTCACGCACACTGAAGAATAGGTTTCCTCGGTCTTCAAGATCCTCCTTGAGTGGGACTGAAGATAAAACATGCATCCATGCCTGATTCATAATCTATACCTCGGTGTGTAGTGAAAGAGATATAGATAAACATTCTCAGAAGCTCCTAGGAAGAAGAGATTGATTCTGAATTCAAGAATGCTACAAGCAAGGTGGAGTGCCTAATGGTGAAACAACAGACTTCAAACACAAGGACTGTGGGCACTGATCTCAATTTTCCTGCCCTGCCTGTGTCCACATCATTTCACTGTACATTAGTTTCTTCAACCATTAAATGAGAAGGGAAAACAGCATTCTTGCCCAAAGTACTCACAACCTCTAGAGATGGCTCCGAGATGAACACATCAATAGACAGATCCCAACCCAAGCAAAAACATCGGATTGTTCATGGAAAGCTTCACACTGCCAAGAATAGAGCAGAAATGACCTTGCTCTCCAGTGCCAGAACCCCCAAACTTCGAGTTCTTTAAGACAGTCCCTCAGAACAACGCTCAGCTTAAAGCACACAGCTGGGTGTTCACATATAGCCTGTATGAAAAGGTTAATTTCTGTTAGCAAACTATCAAGTAACCTGCCATGCCTAATTATCTTTCTTTATACATATTTTATTTTTCCAAAGTAATAAACAAACAGAAAAAATATCTCTAGGATCTTGTGAAAAGCTAATCTTTCAAGGCCACTTTGTGGCTTAATAAATAAAAAAGGAAAAGTCAAAACATTGCTATTCCACATGGCTGTGTTTACTCTCTTTGAAAAAGACACTACAAAGTAGTGATCATATAAGTTCAAAGCCAAGTGCTTTGTCCTTTACACATTTGAGTTAGTGTTTAATTCACTTCACCCATGTTTTTACTGAATAGACAGGTAAATTCTGGTAAACTCATGAAAATAAACACAAATAAGAAGTGCTAATTCAGGATAAGAATTAAGACAAATGCAAAGGAAACAATGTAGCCTTTAGTACAGACTACCCTCTAAAGTCGCCTTTAATTAACAGCATGCATTAGTTACATTGTTTAAAATTACCAGTGTTATAACTTATGTATCAAAGACTGACTTTACAAAAACAAATCCATTGACTTTGGTACTTTTTGCTTGATTTTAACAGAATCTTACTCTGTAATTCTTGCTACCCTGGAAAGATACAGACCAGACAGGCCTTGAACCTAGTGTTCCTCCTTCCTCCACCTCATAAATGCTGAGATTACAGGTGTCTACTACCACACCTGGCAGCATGCCTATTTTGAAACTGGATTGTAAGAAAACATTGTCTCTAGGGTCTACCTTCTAACATAACAATCATTCCCATAAAAACCCAAGATTCAGAAGAAGTGCCTAAAATGACTATCTATCTGAAAATAGACTAACTTAAAGAAAAAAAATCCTCATAAACAACATAAAATAAATCATAGTTTAATGCTTTCATTTTAAATAAAAATGTATATAGTCAAAATACAGTTACCACACAAGGCATGAGATTGGATTATTCAAATTTCTAGAGAAGTCTTCATTTTCAAAACCCTACTGACATATAAATTTCCAGCGATTTCTCTTAGAAATTAACTCTGTGCTTGCTTGTCCCTCCTCTTACTCCCTCTATTCCACTGTCTTTCTTCTTTCAGTAAAAAGAAACTAAAATGAACCACATAATTGGTCTCTGCTCCAACTGAGCACACAAGACAGAGGCCATCTATCTATTAAGAGGGTTTTCACACATGATGATGGGTCATATCTGACTATCTTAAGAGAAATGGAAAACCAATTCTCAAAAAGTAATTAGGCATGATGTTTTAGAGTAGGGAGAGAAATTTGAGGATTTCCAGAGCCACTTTCAGTTTCTAATCTAACATGCGACAAGCTTGGAAGTCATCATTCCCATCAAGATGAGAGGGGAAAGATGAGCAAACTGAAAATCAAAAGCTCTTAGCCAGATGCAGGGGCGCTTACCTGTGATCCCAGTGCTAGGCTGAGGTGGTGGCAAGACTGAGGCAGTCATCAACAATAGAGAAAAACCCTGTCTTGAAGACCAATGACAATTTTTTAAAAGTTATTTTTATATGCAGCCAGTTGAAATTATAGAGAAAATTGACACCCCCACATTTAAAACACAGATTGGTGTTAAGTTTCGGACCAGAGAGCTTGTCCGAATCAAGAACTGGCAGTGGACCAATTGTTAAGGAAGAGACTTGCTGAAAGCAATCCCTGGGAGGTTTAGCCTCAAGTGAACCTCTACACTTTTGTGAGCTTTGCTTATATAGCTACCATACCTTCCCCTAGAGAGTAATCAGAGACAGATCTCCTCTTACTTCAGTACATATCAGGGATGGTGGTGGTGGTGATGGTGTGGTCATTTTGAGCAATGCACAGGGTTTTCTGTTCTCCTTCACTAAGATTTCCATAAAAAGAAAGTCTCAGTGAAAGCTCAACTCACTTGGGATCAACTGGATTCTAAGAAACTGGGGGAAGGAAACTACCCAGCTCTAGATCCCTATATAATCCTTATTTTCTACTAGAGGAAAATACAAAACAAAACTACAATAAAAAGTTGATAAATGTCTGTGTAAAGAAAAGAGATCCATGGAGAGGTAGAGACAATCACATACTATGATGGGACTCCCACACCCTGCATATACATCAGTAGAGATCCTGCATAAAAACAAGATTGAAGCTAAAAAAAAAAAAAAACTGCAGCCTTCAGATATTGCTCATGTGGGAGACTTCTAGGAAACCTAAGAAAACAGCGAAGATAAAAAGCAGTACACCAAATAAAATGTTAAGCTCTGAGACTATAGCAAACTATAAATACAGCCTAACTGTTAGCCAAATACATAGAAAAACCTCACACAAATACTCTAATGATGTGAATTCTTCTTACCAGATAGATGTCCAAATTTCAATGAGAAGATACATTCTAAAGCATCCTTAGTGGCAAAAATAAAGTTTTGAAGAAACAGAGCAGTATCAGCCAGACTCGAGAAACAGCAAACCTGAAAAACAGTTCTGTCTAATCTACTGAAAGAGCTAATGGGAAAAGAAGACAATATGAAAGAACAGATGAGTCATGGAGGAGAGAGATGAGGACTCTAAGAAAGAGTAGAGAAGAGCTAGGCATAAAGATCAGTGTGATAAAAATAAAAATGACTTGCTACCTTAACTTGTAAATTTGGAACACAGGTGCAGGGATCAGTGAAAGACAGGTAAATGGCATCCAAGAACTTCCTAGACTGGAACATATAAGTAATAAAAATTCCACAAAAAGGAAAAAAGTGGAAATTAAACAGAAGAAACTGAAGAGCTAGTTCTGAGACTTTTCCACCTGCAAGATCCTCAGTAGGAAGACAGAGAAACTAGAGAGCATAGACAAGTATTGTAGCTGTCAACAGAACCAGTTTAGTGAATATGGGCTGTAAATGTCCACCCAACACAATCTCACAGGCATTCATCATCCCATAGACAGTACATCTTCAGATTGCTTCCTTCATTTTTTTTTCTATTTCCATGCCCTTTGTTTACCTGGCTTCTACTTCCAAGCATAACTTTTGAACTTTTGGGCAATTTAGTATTCCCTTCTCTATGTTATTATTCGGCTCAATGAACACATACATGCACACACACATACACATGCACACACACACATACACACATACATACACACACACACACACACATACATATATACACACGTGTATACACACACACACACATACACACTACAATGGGGGTTAAAGTAATACACTGAGGTTAATCATACACCCATACAAGTGATTCCTACTCTACAGATATCATTCATCACACTGATGAATTACCAATGGGCTATTTACAAGATGGCTGTCTTAGATGAATGTGTCAGTACCAATGCTTGATCCAGTTATCCATGACCTAAGGGGACAAGCCATACAGTAAAATTATACTAGACAGAAATTTGCTCACAAGTTCACATTTGGAAGAGACTAGTTATAAGGTGGTCTGTGCATGTGTTACAAATTTATTTAAATATCCATGTATTTATCAGAATGTTACACAAAAGCAATCCCCCCACCAAAAATGATTTTAATTCAATATGTCACTTTTTACTTGAGATTAATTTCTAGTGTATAGATAATCCATCCTAAAGTAGGTTTCATATCTCTTACTAATGATACTTACAAAGGGAGGGGGAACCTCCCTGGTGAGCAGTATTGCCTATATGCAATAGGATATGGGAAAGGAGTCAAGAGTAACACTGTAAATACCAGCCCCAAGGTAAACACTTAGCAAGACCAAGGCCAGAATCCTCAAACCACTCAGAGTATTTTGGTGACCAAAAGACACAGGAAAATATTGAACCATCCATCCCAAGACCTTTGCAAGCAAGCAAAGGGCATCTTGTATCCCCTTCCTTGAGTTACTTCACAGTGTTTCTTGTCTCAAAATATCTTTGTGTCTCTAATAAAATATGACTTGATGAAGCAGAAAGGTAAATGTTTATTGGAAGCCAGTGTGTATGTGTGTGTATGTGTGCATGTCTTTGTGTCTTTGTGTCTGTCTGTCTATGTGTCTTTGTGTGTGTTGCAATACACGTGTGTGTGTGTGTGTGTGTGTGTGTGTGTGTGTGTGTGTGTGTGTG
>NW_021620995.1:2901766-2959301 GCF_004785775.1 Grammomys surdaster
GTGTGTGTGTGTGTGTGTGTGTGTGTGTGTGTGTGTGTGTGTGTGTGTGTAAGGAGCCGCCATTAGAAGATGGCGCTTGTTCCCTCTGTTTGAGGTGAAAAACAACTGCATTCAGGGTGTAAACACCTGCTGTGAGCCTGTGTATCTTTCAGAGGCAGCTCCTCACCCTCCCGAGCAGTATGTAAATGAAGTTCTTCAAGAAGCACCAATAAGACACTTATACCCAGTTGTGATAACTATTTAAGCAGCACCCATTTTGGGCTGGGGGTCTTTCGCTTTACAATCAATGGTGTGTTCCCCAATAAAGTGCGTGAGGAAGGATCCTGTTGTTGCATCATCCTTGCTGGCGAGGCGAGCGCGACATGTGTGTGTGATTTTCCTCTGGAGAGCATAGTGTATTTGAAAAAGTGTGTCTTTCATCAACTTGATTTCCATTTAGGGTGATAATTTTTTTGAATAAGATAAAAATCAGTGTTGAAAGAAAATACAGCATCCTATCAGTCCTTTCTCTGGGAGTCCATTTTACATACAACTTCACTAGTTTGCAGAAGACCATGGGAAGCTAATGTCTCTTTTCTGTGGTTTTCACACAGTAGTGAAGGAAAATCCCAGGGTACAAGCATCACTCCTTACAGTTCACAGTTGTATTTGACTTTTCTGGGAACCTTCCTTAAGGAGGAATAAATTGTTTTGCTCCAACTCTACAGAGAGAACCATGCATGTGTCAATAAGGACTAAAAAGAATGTGACAAGAACTTTGTTCTTTTACTAATTCTGACCTCAGAATCAAATCAGCTGCCCTCATGAATCATATCTCTCTAACTGCATACTGCATCTTGGCAAGGTAAACTGTGATGCTTTCTCTTCCTACTAAAAGTTATTGTCATGGCAGAAAGTAGATGAGCTATACTCCCTCCCCATTCCCCCTTCCCCCATTTCTCAGGGCAGACTTGAGTTAAATAGAGAAGGAGGAGGGAGGAGGGTCTGGGAAGGAGTGCTTAATAGGCTATGCCCTCTGGCCCTTAGGTATGTCATTAGTATGTAGATCTCTTGAGACCCTGAGGCCTGTAGTCAGTTGTGCCCTCTACCTGTGCTAGGTGACACAAACCTCTCTTTGGGAGGGGATGTAGGGGCATTGTCCTACATGACTGAAAGGTGCAGATCAATGGAGGTTGTTGGCCACGTGTCAGGAGCCTAGAGTTTGGGAGTGTGGTGAAATGTATGTCATCCCTTGCAGAGTCTCTGGCCATCTCTAGCTGGTGCATTACCAGAAACCAAGCAATCCTTTCACAGTCCCACATAGTAGTAGTGGTTGTGGTGGTAATGTCCCACTTTTCCAGTCTTCCTTCTGTGGTCTCACACACCCTATGCCTTTCACTTTTTGTCTCTTTCTTGGTATGAATTTTTATCAGGTGTGAAGCAAACATTGTCCTCCATAGCACCTCTGTCTTAAAAAGGAATCCAACAGTGTTGTCACTGTTCAATTTGCAAAAGAAAATATCAAGATTATTTATTCATTCACCAAAATGAATTCTGAGTGCCTCAAGACTCAAATGACATTTAAAGGTGTCCCTGAGAACTTAAAATGGTCATATGCTTTTCTCATTTTAAAGATGAAGAGACAAGAATTGTACAGACCTTCGATGCTTTATCTAAACTTAAAAAACAAAAAAACAAGGCATCATTGAAAAAATTAAATCATGTTCTTTGAAAGGGGATTCAATGAGAGTCATCCAAATCAGATCACTTACATTTTCAAAAAACCATAAATATTATCTTCCTTAGGGCAGCACATGGAATACAGAGATGAATAGAGGAAATAATAGAATTATATTATAGATATAGAAAGACCAGCAGTAAGACAGTTAGATGGACAGACGATAGATAGATAGATAGATAGATAGATAGATAGATAGATAGATAGATGATAGATAGATAGATAGATAGATGATAGATAGGTGACAGATATAAAGTAGATAGACAGTTACAAGGTAGGAAATCAGTGATAGATGAAAAATAGATATGATGTATAAAATGTGAATTCCAGTATAATGTTACATCAAATGTTCTATGTTAGCCTTTTATATTTCACTAGAAAGACCAACATGGCCCCTAAAAAAAGGAGGGAAGGGAAGGAAGAAAGAAATAAGGGAGAAAGGGAGAAAAGGAAAGAAGGGAGGAAGGAAGGAAGGAAGGAAGGAAGGAAGGAAGGAAGGAAGGAAGGAAGGAAGGGAGGGAGGAAGGAAGGAGGGAGGAAGACAAGGAGGAAGGGGAGGTAGGAGGGAGGGGGAAAGGAAGGGAGTGAGAGAGGGAGGAAAGAAGGGGCAGAGGAAGGGAGGGAGGGAAGGAAGGAGGGAGGGAGGGAGGGAAGAAGGGAAGGAGGGAAGGAAGGAGGAAAGAATTGGCCAGATTCCCTTGCTTCTCCCTTCTAAGACTCTCTAATGCAAAAATTTGTATAATGAAGGCAGCAATCTGAGTGATCTTGCCATGTCTGAAGAGTAAAATAAGACCCTACTTATGAAATTTAATGCTCACGCCCATGATGGAATCTCTGAAGAGAAGTATATTCTGTACTCAACAGAGATCAACAAACAAATCCAAAGCTGCTGAGTATCTGAATTTTTTTCTTTCTAACAATGAGCATTTCTGATGGCCGGAGATTGTCACTTCCCAGCTTAGCACAGAAGGGTTACATATGCAAACATGGGCATTTTGACTGCAGCCTCCACACACATTAATTATTTCTAGCTGCCAGGAACCACAAATGGGTCCTGTTGTTTCCAGTATAAACCCCAACTCTCCCTCACTCAGAAGGAAAACAAATAGACACACAAAGTCCCCAACTCCAATCAGTTATTTTACCTTGAACATACATTTCCAAGGAAGACCTTTTATTTTTCTTTCCTGTATGAAAACATTTAAAAAACGAATTCCAAATCATGTTTTTTTTTCTTCATTAGTATATTCTAACTGTTAATTAGAGAGGATTTCTTTTACTAAATGATTTAGTTCTTATGTCTGCTTTAACACTTGAAAGGTTCCAGCTTCAGGAAAAGAGGGAAGCGCCTTAATTAAAGAATGAATGATTAAATATTCCATTTTAATTTATGCTGCCCAATGCTATTATTTTGCATGTTTAGGGGTGTTTTCTGTAATTCTGTTATCAGAATCACCAAAGACAGAGACATCAACTATTGACTAAGCCTAAAAAATGGGGAGGGCTTCTGCCTGCTCACATTTAGGCATTTAAGTTCAAGAATCAACTAAAGGGTAATTTGTGGTTGCCATGACAACATCACTAATTGCTGATGAAGTGAATAAATAAATAAGTAATCAACTGTTTCTGCAGCCATGTGGATAATACCTATATATTTTTTTTAAATAGTGAAATAGCCCTTTTTCTTAGGTAATTCAAGACACTTTCCTGGTAGGAAAAAAGTCAAGGACTTGAAGGGTTAATTCTTGTTTGACACAGATGTTAGCTCAATGCTGTCCGGATCTGTCAGGCTTTGGCTGCCAGCACTTTGTTTCTGTTGCAGGTAAGGGAACTTGGCTGCAATGAAGAGTGAAGGATTTTTGCATCTTCCCACTTTCGAATAGCAAAGAGAGCACCGAGGCTGATGGAGGAGACTGAAGAAATGCTGCCCAGCTCTGGATTTGAACATCTCTTAGACAAGAGGTGGGGGAAAAAAACAAGCTGAGATAGAAAAGGCGAGTCAAACCTGAAATCAGCCACTTTCTAGAGAGGTCAGCTAGGCGTGATCACTCACTAGCAAAGGTTTCTGCTTTCTCTGCCTGGCAGACTTGAAAAAACATAACAAAAAAAAGTTCACCCTTTGGGACTTGGGAACCTGTTCAACCGACACAATGTCACCATTCAAAACTCACCAATTTCTCAGCTGCTGTGCATCATTTGTTAAAATCGCTTCAGCCCGCAATACCTTCCCCTGCTCTGTAAGTCTACTCACTGGGTCACTAGGACTAAGCAGGAACATTTTGATAAATTCTGTTTCCATGACGATGAATTAGCGAGTGAAAAGGGGGAGGTGTTGAAAGATCTGTATTCTGTAGAATACTCTCAAATGTTTGCCTGTTTTCATTTTTAGCCATTTAGTTCTCATGGCTCTGTTCCAGGACTCTTTAATTTGCCAGTAGCTGTTTTTCCTGCACAGATTACAGGAGTAATTCATCAGCGAATGTTTCACTCGGCGGTCTCATCTAATGTAAGGAAACATAAAAATGAATTTTTCCAATTATGCTCTTTGTTTGTTTAGAAAGAGTGTACTGAGCATCGTCCTCCTTCTCTTACCACCTAGCTTTACTGTTAGTTTTTCTCTTTTATTTATTGACCATTACCTTACACACACTACAACTGCAATTTGTAAGATGTTGGAATCTGCTTTTAAATACCAATAAATTCTCGAAAGGCAATGATTTTTGAATTTACTGGACTGAAACCCAGAGGGGGATGTAAAAAAGAGAAAGAACATTAAAAGACAGAAGCTGGGTACATGCTACAATGAAACAAAATGTTTGCAAAAATTTAAAAAGCAATACAGCCTTTTCTTTACTGAATTACTTTAAAACGGCATATTTGTATACAGTGGAATTCATTTTTGTTATTTCAGAATTTATCCATTTCCTGAATGTAATGATAAGGCTTCCTTCAGGGACCCCCAAAAAGTGATTTTGATAGTTCTGTTCTTTCTAAATGGTGAGACTACCCACAGATTCATCTATTTACACCAGGGAAACCATGTGTTTGCAGCCAGGGCAGAGTCTCTTCAAAACATGCAAATGCAATCCAGCTTGTACTTGCATCTCGACAAACAGATAGTCTAGTTTCTTCTAAATGCTAAGTTCAAATCACAGGCTTTCCTCTCCTCTTCTTTCTTTTCACTTAAAGTAAATCAAATAACCAGTCTCAACAATTTCGGTTTCCTCCAAAATTGTATGGGTAAAAATCTAAAGACTACTTACAATTTTCCTAAGTTTATTTATCTTTTGCTTAAAGTAGGAAGACATTTTGCCAGAAAATGTCTGAAGCTTCAACAATTAAGAGATGAATTGGGAGTCAATCTAAAACTAAAAGTACAAAGAACTGTGGTACTTACAAAAGGTAAGAAGTGTTTACCATTGATCGTGCAAAGCTTAGACAATCAGTACTTTTAATTTTTTTCAATAAATAGTAATGCAATAATATGTTTGTCTGCAAAGAACAGCTTTTGGGGGTCATACTTGCTCTTTGGGCTTAGTTCCTTCACCAAGAATAGAGAGAATTTTCTCACAGAAAAGGGTATAATTTTCCCCTGCACACAAAATATTACTAATATTAGTGGCTCTCAGAGAATGTGCATGATTGAAAATCAAAGTAATTGTTTTAATGAATAAACACAAGTTGTTTTGCAGCAGATGTCTAAAGACCATTAGAAAAGAAAACCATATACTCCATGCTCAGTGTGTTGGAGACTCTGAATTTATTCATGCTGATATAGAAGAGTGAGGGCGCCAGTGTCAGATAATGGGACATGGACAAGGGGAAGGCTAATGACTTCTTTTGTTCACCTGCCATAGGAGGGTCCTTCTATATTTTATGAGTAACATGCATGGAGTAGGCTAACAGTGCCCTGCTTCTCTTCCTAGACCTGAGGACATAATGCAGTAGTGGCATTTGGGTCACATTGATGTTAATAAGGTGAGATCTCTCAGCCAGCTGCTGTCTGGGAAATAGAGATGGCATGGCCAACCCCAAGGGGCAGCTGCCTTCACACCAGTGTGACCCGCAATTGGCACCAGGCAGTGCAGAAGTGAGCTTGTTAATGCTAATGTCCCCAGTGAGATATGGATAAACAGCCATGCGTTCAGTCCTAGAGATTGGAAGTGTCACAAAAATACAGTTGAGCTCAGTTACTGGTCATTAAAAATGAGTACAAGTGAGAGCAATAATGGCTTGTTGATCCACCTCAGTCACATTTCACAACCTTGTGACACTATTTTTAACACCAAAGGGATATGTTACAAATATTGCTACTTTAAAATGCTTGTTATTTTATGTATGGTCATTATATAGAGAGATATCCATAACATGTCATATGTATAACTAAATTTTATCAATACTAAGAGTACAATTAGTACATATTTTCATCATTCTTATAATTGTTCAATAATTTATATAATAGTAGAAAATCTGGTATAGTGTTTCATTTTTTCAATCCTAGCACTTGGAAAGTAGAGGCAGGAAGATCAGGAGTTCAAGGCCATCCTTAGGTGCACATACGTGCAAGTCTGGCCCAGTCTATATAATTCCATGTCTTCAAAACCAGAAGTAGAGGCTGAAAGGCTGACTCAATTGTAAAACACTCATAATGCATGCATGGATGTGGTAGGTATGGAAGAGGTCTCCGAGTCCTAACCTGGAAAGAATAAATTTAGTCAAAATACATAGACAGTTTAACCAGTTTATTCTTAAAAGCACAGTTCATTTAGTACATCTGAGCAGCATATCCCCAAGAGACTGAAGTGGCCTTATTCAAGAAGGGAACAGGAGGCTAGTAGGTTCTGTGTTAACGGATTCTGAAGACATTTTAAGGAATGTTTATGAAGTCTGTGTGTACATATTAATGGAGCAAAGTGACCCGTTTTATCTGTTCCAAGTCATGGTGGATGAGACCTGATTTTTAGGGTGCTTTTACTCATGATCTCCACACGAAAGGAAAGTTGTCAAAGCATAGTACAAGTGATAGTATAATAGATCAGAGAATTCAAGGATGCAGATCTTTCATTGTCATGTACATGTAGGTGAGTATTTTGGTTCATTATTATTTTTCATTCACAACGAACAACCCAACTGCAGGTTTAAGTATATTCAGCCACAGAAGAACATGTCAAGAGGCACAGCTACCATGATACAACTCCAGCTCTCTTCTGTGAACCTTATTCAGCTTTGCCCAAAGAACCTTGGGGTGGACCCCCTCCTGGCTCAGGTAAGATTCTCTTAATAAATATATATATATATATATATATATATATATGTATATATATATATATTACATATATCCTAGTTTGTTGTCATGTTGCCTGCAAAATCAAGATCAGCTTTACTGATTTTCCCCCTAGAACCCTCACGTTTTCTTATCTGGGTAGTGTAACTGTCTCAAACCCAGTTGCAAGCCCTCTTATCTATTATGTTCCTCTCAGTCTTTCTGACTTCACTCTTTAAACTCTAATATTTGGTTTCAACCACAACTTTAAGACCTATACTAAAAGCTCCAGAAGTTACACAAAAGCCAGCCAAGGTAAGATAACAACTGTGCTTTGCTCTCAGGGAGGAGTCTCTTCTTTCTTCTCTCAAAGTCACACAAGATCTCGATTGCCTGTCCTAGGACCCCACACAGTCTTTTTCACAGGCTGTTCATGCAGTGGTCAGCTCATGAAGGTAATGACCAGTGAGACATCTGACTTATCCTCAACCTCAGCTGCACTCTCATCTAACAGACACTGTCCCGGTGAACATCCCATATGGATAACATTGATAAAAAACCACTCCTCTTGGTTCCACCCATTTAGGACCCCATCAAGCCAGTCAGTGTGGTGTCCCATTTTTAGACTTTCTAGTTACCCACACAACCCTGGTACAGGATATATCTCTATTAGTTCTAGTTCTATCCCCTTAACATTCTTTAAAACAGCCCAGTAAACTGTACCAAACAGGGACTCTGATCTTGTGGAATAAAAAAAAACACATAAAATCATTTAATTTAAAGAAAAGCATGGAGACATCATGAAGTGGAAGTTTCTGGTTGTGTCATGTGATACAGACTCACATAGTGTTTCTCTGAGGAAGACTAGCATGATATTTTGCTGAGACAAGACCCATGGGAGGACATATAATATTTGGTGAGAATATTAGTAGGACTCAATGGAGAGACAGAGTGCTTGCATAGCTAGCTGTATAGCCCTTCTTTGTCTGGAGTATCCACTAATCTTCACTTTGAGAGGGACATGGCAGAGAACTTTTCCTGGTGTCCTGGTTGGTTCTGGTTGCTCCTGCAGACTCATGCCAATTTAGCGGAGGCCTAGCTGTTTCTGCTGGATCTTGCCACCACTGATGATCCATGTTTGGTATCTTGACACTACTGAATTTGACTGCTGGTATCCTGACAATGAAAACTGGATATGTCCACATTCCTTTGTCCTATTTCCCATCGTTTCTGCTCTACCTTTGGATGATGGGCTAGAAGAGGAGTCAAAGCATTTTAGAACAATTATTAAAGGACGTTTTAAAAAAATCTAAGCCTCCAATATCACAACAGAAACAAGGAAACATATAAAATCATACTTCAAAAATCTATATGCCACTAAGTCAAAAAGCCTAAAGAAAACAGATGGATTCCTAGATATATCTAACTCAACAAAATTAAACTAAAATAAAAGTAGTAATTAAACAGACTAAGACATGAAAGATGATTAAAGCAGAAGAAAAAATAATTTCCCTACTAATGCATGGAGATACAGCCAAGTCATATGCAACAGTAATACAATAGAAACTGTATAAATACATGAAAGAACTTCACATATAATTGCCAAATAATGGTTGAGACAAAGCTCCAACTAGACATCTTTTACAGCGAAATGAAACCTCCAGTGCCGGGAATGGATTATATCTAAATGAGTTGTCAGCCAATGGGATCCCATGGAAGCCTCGAAACAACCCAGAATATTAACAAGATTTTAGTTACTCTCCACAAACTGACAGCAATGACCTACTGCTGAATACAACAACCACATAACACACTGAACATGGAGAAGCTAAATTGGTGCCTACATAGAGTCTTTACCCCTCTTGAATGTTCATGGTACTAGAAGGCATTTGTGGAACGTGAGCTACCATGCAGGGGCCTCACTTTTTTCCTTAGGCCACATAAGACCCCATTTGCCTTCACCAGGCTCTCACATACACTGTTCCACAGGCTGTCCATGATGTGGTAAGTTCATACAGGCAGCATCCAGTAGGAGATCTGACCTGACTTCATCCTCAGATTTACCTTCTCTAGGTACCTAGCCCATGAGGACAACCTTGGCAGAAAAAAAACACTCCCCTTTGTTCAATGTACTTGGGACTCCTCCAAGGCACTTGTATCCATCCATATTACCAAAGGAGAAGCTGAACACTAAGCCAGCTATAAACTCTTCGATCTACAATGGTGAACTACCTACATGACACCCTGGCATAAACGTGACACCAAAGTTGTGGATTTAACCAATCACTAGCTGATTGTATTTAGCGAACTCTTTGAGATAAAATCTATCCCAGACACTGGTTGGTTTACCAAGAACTTGAGACTAAATAGACCATGAACCTAGAAGAAAATCAAATGCTGTCCACTAAAGGACCATAGCAGTAATTTGACTACCATATTCTATGTACTCCTAGATTAGTATCTTGTTCAACCATCATCAAAGAAATCTCTTCCTGCACTACATAGAAACAAATACAAAGACTCACAACTGGACAGTGTGGGGTGAGTAAGAATCCTTGGGACACTCAGTTCTAAATGGGATATTTCCATCAAATCACTCCTCTCAGAGCTCAAGGAAGAGGAGACAGAAAAATCGTAAGAGCCAATGGGATGGAAGACACCAAGAAAACAAGGCCTTCTGTATACAACAGGATAGATGCACATAGGAGCTCAGAGAAGGTGGCAGCATGAATATGGCATGCAGAAGTCAAAGATAGCACAGAAACTTTAGCACTGAGAGGAGAAGTGAAAACAAGCTCTCATCCCTAACCCAAAAGTTATCTCCAATTAATATCCATTCACAAAGGAAAAAATCATTTTCTTAACAGGCTGGCAAGCCAAAGATGGGTAAGATTTTGCACAGAGCCTTACCAACCTAAGGTAGAAATGTATTGCTTTTGATAATTCACATTCCACGACAGGTAAGGAAGGCATTCTTGTCAGAACCACCTAAGACATGCTCAGTCTGGTTTATGCAATAACAAAGGGGGAAGTGTGGAGAGATTTTGGGCTACCTGGCAGGAATCTGACATTGGCCAAGGACAAGGAAATGAGCTGATTGGAAGGAATCTGACATTAGGCTAGAACAAAGAAGTCAATTCAGGCAGGAATCTAAATCCTAGGCTAGAACAAAGAAGTAATTACAGGCAGGAATCTAAATCTTATTAGAACAGATAAGTAGGCTTCAGGCATGAAAGTCACTTTGGGCTAGGACAAGGGAGTAGACTCAGATATTTTGGTCATCCTGATAGCCCTTAGAAATAGTGATCATGGAACTCTGTTTATTGTCCTGCTTGTTCTTTGACTATCTGAGTTTATTGCCTTGCTTGTTCCTGGACTATTTTTATCTATTGTATTGCTAGTTCCTCAATCTAGAACGGACCTTAATACTTGCATGTAATTTAAATGATATAAAAGCAAAAGAGGAGAAGGAGGAATGGGACAAGGGGGTTAATTAGGGGGGGATGGGGAAAGGGGATAACATCTGAAGTGTGAATAAATAAAAGATCAAATTAAAACAAAACAACAGAGCAAACAAAACAAAACAGAGCAAAACAAAAGAGCAGTCCCTGTGCCCAGCAGTAGATAGCCAACACAAAATGAACTCAATGATATTTTTGGAAGTATTTTTCTCATAGTCCTTTGTCTGGACATTTTTAAATTTTAATAGTGTTTTCCTTGTATAGTATAGCTCCCAGTTTTGTGTTTTTATGGGTTGTCTGTGTATATAACTGTGTGTATATCTGTGTCTGTATTTGTTTCTTGTGCTTTTTATTTTTCTCATTTTTTCTATTTGTTTGTTTTGCTCTATATTCATTTGTTTTTATTTTATCTTATTTTTGGATACTTGTTTGTTATCTAATGAGGGGTGTGTGTTTGGATTTGTGGAGAAATTGGGACAATCTTGAACAGCTGCTGGAGGGGAAAACATAATCAGAATGTATTGTATAAAAAAGGAAACTATTTTTAATGATCTCTCAACAAATGAAATCCAAAATCCAGATAGCTTCACAATAGAATTCTATTAGACCTTCAAAGACGACCAACAACCAATGCTTTAAAATTATCACTCAAATATATATATATAAATAGCACTTCCAGACTTTTCTACAAAACCACTGTTACTCTAACATCAAAACCAGAAAAAGACACAACATATAAATACTTAAAAACCAATATCCCTGATGAATGGAGAAACAAAAGTTTTCAGCAAAATACTTGCAAACCAAGTGTAGACATATCAAAATGACCATTCAGTATGACCATTCTTTTATCCAAAAGAAACAGCATTCACAAATTGATAACTTTAATAAATCATATACATGGAGTGTTATAATTATCTCAATAAATGCACAACCCTTTCATAGTAGAATTTCTAGAGAGAATAGGGTTGGAAAGAACAAACCTCAGTACCGTAAGGGTTTTATGTGACATACCCATAGCCCATGTAGTCCCAAATGGAGAAAATTCTCAAAGGAATTTAGTGAAAATCAGGAACAAAATAGGACTGTTCATTGTCTCTTCTCTTTATATTCAATATAATACTTGAAATCTTAGAGCAGAAGAAAAAAATAAAAGAAAGTATCTCTGCATGTAGGTGATATGTTGTTATACATAAGAACCTAACAACTCACAACATAAAACTCCTAGAACTAATATTTTCATGAAAGAGATAAAATACAGAAATAACATAGAAAAATCAATAGACTTCTGATATATTAATGACAAACACACTAAGAAAGAAATTGAAGAAATAATTTCAATCATAATAACCTAATGAGAAAATAAATTAAAGAACACACTAAAATATTGAAAGATGTCTTGTGCTCATGGATTGGTAGAATTAAGATTGTAAAAATTATCAACCTACTAAAACCAACTACAGATTCAATGAAATCCCAATAAAAATTCCCATGCTATTTTCACAGAAAAAAATCTAACTAAAAATTAATATAAAAACATGAAAGACTCCAGATCACGAAAGCAATCCTGAGTAAAATAATAACTTTGGTGAGGGGTTAAGAAGCCAAATCTCATTATACTACAGAGCCATAGGATTCACACACACACACACAAGCACATGCACACAGAGAAGAGGAAGAGGAAGGGGGAGAGAAAGGAAGAGGGAGAGGGAGGGGAGGGGAGGGAGAGAGAGAGAGAGAGAGAGAGAGAGAGAGAGAGAGAGAGAGAGAGAGGAGATTGATGGAACAAAATAAATGTTTATATTTAAGGCCACACAATTATAGAGATTTGTTTTTTTACAAAGACATCAAAAACACACGTTCAAGGAAAAGCGCCTTTAACAAATGATATTGGGAAAACAAGGTATTAAAGAAGAATGAAACTAGAATGAACCTCAGCTCTCCAGGTACATGAAAATCAACCTGGAGTGGATAAAAATCCTTGACATAAAGCCTGAAACTCTAAGGCTCCTAAAAGAGAAGTTGGGGTACACTATAATATGCAGGCACAGGTCAGAAGTTTCTAAGTAGGACTGTGGTTGCTCAAGAAAAAGGATCAACAACGAGTAAAAAGATCTTCATGAAATCAAATAGTTGCTGGGTAGCAAGAAAAAAGTAAACAATCAATCAAACAGTTAAATCAAAAGGCAACATTAAGAATGGGAGAAAACACTTGTCAGCTATACATCTGACAAACGATTATTATCTAGAATACACAAAGAACTAGAAAGATGGAAGGAAAGAAAGGAAGAAAGGAAAAAGAAAGAAAGGAAAGGAGGGAGGGAGGGAGGGAGGGAGGGAGGGAGGGAGGGAGGGAGGGAGGGAGGGAGGGGGAGAAAGCAACTGAATTAAAAACTGGCTATAGATCTGGAAAGAATTCTGAAAAGAAGAAATACAGGGACTAGTAAACACTTTCAAAAGTGTTCAACATAGACAATTATCAGAGAAATTCGAATTAAAACTACTTTGAGATTCCATCTCACTCCAGGCAGAATGCCTATCCCAAGAAATCAAAAGAACAGTTAGTATTAGTGAGGAAGTGGGAAAAGAACAATCCTTATTTACTGCTGGTGAGAACGCAAACTGATGCTTTCATGATAGAAAGCAATGTGAGGATTCCTCAAAGAGCCAAAAATAGAGCTTGTATATGGTCCACCTACCCAACACTGGGCATATTCCCAAAGAGCAATGTGTTGTTCTACAGGGATATTTGCTCATTAATGTTTGTTATTATTCTATTTACAATATGAGAAGTGGAATCAGCATAGATGTCCACAAACAATGGAGGACTTACAAAAATATGACATGTATACACAATGGAATTTTTACTAGGCTGCAAAGAAAAATGACATTATAAAATTTACAAGTAAATAGAACTTGAAAACTTATGTTGAGTGAGGCAAACATTCTCCATCATATGTGGAGCTAGCTTTGTCTTTACTTCTGAAGGGAAATTCCGGGCAGGTCTAGAAAAATATTGCCTCTAGAAATCATAGACATTTAAAAAAAGAAAGTTCCAGGGTTGAGATACCTCTTCATGAGCTGCTGTTCAAAGTGGCCCAGAGGCTCTCTCTATGAAAAGTACCACAAAGTCTATGAGTTCATATGTATGTTGGTCATGCTCTGTTTAAAGGACCTTGTTCCCTTGGTGTCCTCCATGCCCTCTGGCTTTTGCAATCATTCTATCTTCCCTTCTACAGGGTTTCCTGAACCTTGACAGGAGATATTAGATAGAGATATCCCAATTAGGACTGAACGTTTCAAGGTCTCTCATTCTCTGCAGACTCTCCAGTTGTGAGCCACTGTGATTGTTCCCTTTTTCTGCAAGAGTATCAAGGTGCAAGATAGGCCAGGCACCTAAGGAAGAACCAAATACTACTGTATTCCTAAAGAAATGTAGCAATCAAGTGACTCCCAATAGCAGTCTGCTATGCTCATAGACCAGAGTCTTGCTCAGCCATCAACAACACTATACGTTTTAGACAATACTTTCTTAATTCATTCTTCTCAACAAAGCTTGTGATAAATGTTAGGCTAAGGCAAGTTCAATGTGACTCTGAAAGACAGAAAGCAGTTGTGCAGATTGCATCTGTTGACAGTTTTAATGTCAATCTGAGTGTGCAAATGATACCTTGTAAGGTTTGGGAAGTCACAATCATCAGTTAGATTTCAACAGCAAGATATACTATTGTTCTTTAAAGCAAAGGTGGAAAACAGTAGCAAGTTCTAAAGAAAAAGGAAAATGGGCTATAAAGACAGAAGAGTCTTTTGACTTAGGGAGCAGGGGAAGTGGGGTGAAATGTTGATTTCTTGGCATTTTGTCCACTAGCTACTGATGAACTAGAATCATCACAAGGACTATCTCAGTTTACATCAGTGCAAGCTGCACAGCTTCAAAGCCTGGCTGAGAGGTCAGGCACACTTAAGCTTTAGTAACAGCTCAGTCATCAACTATGACATAGCGCATACTTAACATCTTCACAACCTACTTTCATTAGTTTGAAAATTGAGTAAAATTACCACCTATCTCATGAGCCAGGTATGAAAATGAAATGTGATAAATACCTATTTGGTGCTAGTCTCATACAGTGGTTTTCAATATATCATGATTCTCCTTCTTCCAAAGGGGACATGGGAATGTCTGGAGATACATTTTTTTTTTTTGTCATTACAGTGACAGGCAGCAAGGAGGTGGCTGGTACTGATACCTAATGAGTAGAGGCCAGGAATGCTGCTAAGCCTCCTACATCCACAATATATTACTCTACAATAGAGAATTATCAATCCAAAATGTCAATAGTACTGTTGTCAAGAGTGAAGACAGAACCTGGAATAGGGGTCATAGGTATATATCATTTCCAAAACATTCAACAGCATATTTAATATTTTCTTCTCTATTTTTCACCACAATTTCATGCAAAATGGGCTAGGATTATCTTTAGTGTACATATTTATAGACGCCCATAATGTTAAGTAACTATACTAGGTCAGATCACACGACTACTAAGAGTAAGAAAACTAGAATTCCATATATCCTATTGTAATATCTCCTAGAAAACCATGAAATAACATAGGGGATCCAACTCATCAGTATGGTAAAAGTTTAGTTTATTGATTTTCATATAAGCCTTGAGAGACATATTCTAGTCAAAGTGATAATGCAGCATCTGTTCTTTCATGCCCAAATCATTCCTGAAAGGTGAGCTAAACCAGATGAGATAGTAATTTAAAATGAAGAAAGTTTAGCATTTCTCAGGCTTGTCTTCAGAAGGCTATTGCCAGGTCTACTTGAAGAGAAATCTTTTGTGTTAACAATCAGTGAAGCCTGACTTCGATAACTGCATTAGGTTTTTCTAATGCCAGGGTCAATAGCTACTCTTGTAACAGTGTGCAGATTTAAGCACTGCTCCAGGCCTATGCTAAACTTGAACCTGTGATCAAAGAAATAAAAGTCGTGTGGCTCTATCACTTTCACCTTGTGGTCTGAAATTCTTATGATCTGTACATTTACCCAATTGCCAGTGATGTGTCATTGATTGTCTTTATTTTTTAAGCAATCTTTTACATTGATTTGTTTTGAAAGGATTTTTTCCTTCTTCTTCTTCTTTTCTTTCCTTTAGTTCTTCCCCCAGGAAAGCTGAAACATAAGCTGTGGAATGGATATGTTTGTAAACTTTTAAAGCATCCTAGAAAGGCAACACAAGCTGAAGTGAGTGTTCACACATGTAGTCTGACAAGTTAACCAAATTTTTAATGGGAATTCTAGGGCCTTGAATTCTCAAGATAATTGTATGCTGAGTGGAGACAGTGTGACATCAGATGGGGGTAAAATACAGTAGACAAGCTAAAAGGACAGACAGGTTTTAAGAGCAGAGCAGTCTCTGAACCTGCACTGTACCATTTTCTCATTGTGTGTTCTTGAGAAAGAATAATAAAGGCAAAATCTTTTATTTTATATGCATGCATCTTTTGCCCATACGTACACCATGACTCAGTGGATCAGAGCGACTATCAGATGCTCTTGAACTGTAGTTGCGGATGATTAGGAGCTATCATGTTGTTTCCAGGAAGCAAATACAGGTCCTCTGCAAGAGCGGCAAGGCAAGTACTCTTAATGCTTGCCCATCTCTCCAGCCCTGAAGTGAGTTTTGTTTTTTACTTCCGTATGCCTAGCATAATTATACACAATAAAGATCTACTCTCATGTAGCTTATAAGAAAATATTAAAATGAAATAAAATCTTGGATAGAAATAAGAATTTCAATGAATATATTTTTATGAGTGTTGACAATGATCAACCAAGAGTAAGGTCTCTGAAGAGGGCTGCTATAGTTTGGATCCAAGTGTGTCACAAAGGCATGTGTGTCAAAGGCACTGTAGTGGTGGGCCTTTAAGAGATAAGGCTTGCAGGTAGGTTTGGGGATACTTTGGTTCACTGATGTCATGTTAGTCTATAAATAAGACTAAGACAGTAGATTAAAATGAGGGATTTGAGGTGGATGGTAAGACTCTGGACACTTCTTTCTCTCATTTTCAAGCCATGAGGTGAGTGGGCTTGCTCTACCATGTGCTCACTCTACAATCTACTGTAAAGCAATAGGCTTCACTGAGCATGAACTGAAACCTTAAAAACTGATCCGAAATGCACCTTGTTCTACTCATAAGTTGTTATCTCAAGTGGTTTACTATAACAATGAAAAAAATTAACACAGAATCATTGAATAAGCAAATGAAAGACTTTTGGGCTGTTAAAATCAGGGGAGCTTGTGGAAGCTCAAGATAAGTAAGCTTGATGTTCTGGAGTTCAGTGACTCCTGTCTTTAAACATAGCCAGGAATTAACTTATATAGAAATCTGTATGCCACAGGAGATTTTAGGTTTAGTCTGTGTGCTAGGAGTCAAAGCAAGACTGCTGGGTAGGAAAATGTCCCATTTGTGTTTTAGAAAACACTTTAGTTTGTATGTAGTGGATAATCTTCACAGAACCAACAGCAGATATAGGATAGCTCTGTATAGATCATTGCAAACATGAAGGCAAGAGATGTGGAAACATGAAACATGAAAAGGGCACATAGAACCAAGTAAAGTGGCTAAAGCCATGATGAATTTAAAATAAATACAATATAACTTGTAGTTTGATTATAATTTGATGAATTTAGAGTATTTTTGCATGGTTTGGGCTTAACTCTTAGATTGAATGGAGATGCTATTCACCAATTTCACAAAGTGGAAAGGGACAGAGAGGGAGAAGTTTTATTTAGATATATTAATTGGATGTTCATGTGAGAATATTGAAGAGAACACATACTCGATATATTTAGATATTATTATGCATTCACAAAGAAGAAGTCAAGAATGGATTGATAGACTTTGAACTTATCAGGTATAAGTATATTTAAACTATGAGGATGAAGTGGCATCCTTCATATATAGGAGTATGTTAAAAATATAAAAGAGATCAAAGACCTGAGCTTGAGGAATCTCCATATTTATCAAGAAATTGTGTATAATTGAAAAAAAGAAGACATATGAGGGTAGTATACTAGATCCAAAAATAAAGTATGTTTTTAAGAAAGGGAAACAGTCTACTGTCACATGCCAAAAAAATGATTGAATGCGTGTAGATTTGAGTATTGATCATTGGCCTTGGCAACATGGAGACTATTAGTGATCCTAAGGCTTGGAAATTCATTAAAGTGATAGATAATGATTCTCTGTATTGATTGGATTAGATTTAAGAAAGAGTAAGAGCACTGGAGAGATGGGTAAAATTACAAAAGCATGAGGATCTGAGTTTGGGATTATAGAATATACACAACACATATGTTATCCTAGTAATCCCTCAGAGAGATAATAGCTGGAGACAAAGGAAACCCTGGAAACTAACAGCCCAGAAGGCCACACATACCCAAAAGTCAACAAGAGACTATCTCAGACAAAGTAAAAAGTAAGGAATGACATCTCCCAATGTTCTGTCCCTCAACCTCTACATATGCTGTGCACATATGCTTTAACCATGAAATGAGTGAGCAGGTATAGACACACACATGTACAAACAAACACACACAGACACATACACAGAGAGACAGAGACAGCAAGAGCGAGAGAGAGAAAGACAGAGAGAGAGAGTTCTGATGAAAAAAGTGAAGAAAGGAAATAAATTGAGATGATAATGACAATTAACATATTTTTGCATGTGACTCACTTAGCCCAATGCTTGGCCATTACAACATACAAATAAACAGTTGCCATTATCACTTTGATCATGGCCTCGTAGTCATCCAAATAGTAACTAAATAGTAACTATATATATAGCTGAGTAAAAAAGAGAGAAGTGTGTCTCTGTGTGTGTGTATACAAACATACATGTTGAATAAGTTTATTTTAAAAATCCATATGTAATTACTGTTTTATCCTCACAAAAGTCTGTAGAGAAAAAGATGGCAGTGTGAGATCTTTTCCATTGTACAGTTGACAAGGCTTCATCTCAGAGTCTCCAGTTTTCTAAAAGTCACATATAAAGCCAGAAATTAAACTAAGATCAAATAATATAGTGTTAAGTCAGCTTTACTTTACCACAATAAAGCACCCAGGTGATTAACTTCCAAAACAAAAAGGTTGTTTTCGTTAGAGTTTCGATATTTCTGTGTTAGATGAGGTAGCTCATTGACTCTGATGAGGATGACAACTGACAATGGTAGAAGCATATGTTGAAGCAAGTGATGATACCATCAGGAGCTGAGGAGCAGAAAGAAGTGACATGAGATCTCGCCATCCCTTTCAAGGGACCTTAGGAGCTGCCACTGGCCCTCATCTCCTTTTGGTCCAGTATAATTCTCAATATTACTAACCCAGATGTCCTTTGCACATGGCCTTTGGGACAGCCTTATCCAAACCATAGCAGATACTTCCTGTTCTCTCTCCCTTTATTAAGCAGTATGTACTTGAACTTCAGACATAGGACCAAAAAGAAAAACCAAACATTACTGAGGGCAATTAGACAATGCAAATATCTGATTCAAATAATGAATATCCAGAAGATACTTTAATTCATAAATTATGTACACATGCCTTACTAACCATCCTGAATCATTTGTTCTTTGCAGACCTCATGATCGTATTATCAACCCAAGACAGAATGTATTCTGCCTTAAAAAACAGATTAAAATGTGTTCATAGAAAATGTGTTTTTTAAAAAAGATAGAAATGAGACAAACATTTCTTTAAGCATTCATTTAATCAGAAAATAAACATATTATTGTACAACTACTCATATACAGTACTGAATTCAATACAGGAGATAGAAGAGGAGATGGAGTAATTGGAACTGTTATTCTCTAGAAATCTACACTCTAGTGGGATATAAGCATTAGTCAAACCTGCAAATACTAACTTCTTAAATCACAAGAATATAAAAGAATGGGAGGGGAAAACAGAAACTATATAACTCAATATCACTGTGACGCATACACATGAATTTCCACAGAGTAAGCACAACCTCCTCCCAGGAGTTTAGAATGAAAAGGGACTCTCCAAAGAGACATGCATTCACTAATTCACTTTGGAAAGATATATGAACAGGAAATTTGTTTGATTTCCTAAGAAATTCATCTTTCCTGTTTCCAGATTAGGTAAAACAAGAAGTGTGCTTCCTTCTCTTGGTGTATAAGCAGCTTACAGAGGACAATGTAAAGCATTAAAAGACTGAACAATTCTGAAACACTTCTAAACTTTGTGGGCTTCCCCGAGACCCCAAATGATCAATGCAGAATCCTGCTTACTCTTTTCAAAGGGATGAACTTTCCAACTGGAAATTGAAGCAAGTAGGATTCCTTCCAGGCAGTAATCAGTTGGAGTTCTCACTACTTTCTAAGAAGAGTGAAATTCTCCATCAATGAAACAATCATTGGGGTAACACTGGCAAACTTCTACACAGCTTCTTCCCAAGGTGGTATAAGTTCAAGATGTAGGTAAAGTTTCTTACTTACCCAGTCCTCTGTCCTCCAAACTTCTCACTATTTCTTATCAAGCTAAGCTGCTTATTTCCCCCATCTCTCAACTCTCTCAGCTCTGGTTCCTGGAACCTCAACTAGATCAATTCTTAAATTTTCAAACAGTTCCTGAACACTCTGTCTTCTGTCATGGTTAAGATTCAGAGATTTTAAATTGATGTCTGAAAACCACATTTCAAGGGCCAAAGAAATGATTGAAAGAATAGAAGTTTTCTTCTTGTCCCTGTGAAATACAGCTTTGTAATTAAAAAGAAAATGTCACTGAATGTCTCACTGCAAGTTGCCTAGTTTTCTGGGTATATACTAATCAATAACACACAATGTTGAAAACTATAGTACAGCTTCCAGGTAAGATAGTGGATTAGAAGCTGACTCTTTGAGAGCTGTTGAAATGAAAAGATGACCTGAGGTACAGCCAGCAAAGGTGAGTTGCATGCTGTTCCCTCCCTCCAGCTCCCTAGCCATCGCTCCTGAGGAAGCCTATCTGGCCCAAGGAACATCCATTTTAGACTCCTCCCCACCAATTCCCTCCCTGCCAGTCTGCCTGGGATGCAGCCAGCACAGGTGAGCAGCATTCTGTCTCCTTAGCTCCATTCTAAGACCCAAGGCTCTGCCTGCCTCCCCCAGGAGTCCGTACATATCAGGAGTGTCCAGCCAACACCAGGACAACCAGATGGCTAAAGGCCAGTGGAAGAACACAATCAACAAGGGCCAGAGCATTATAACACCACAAAAGCCCAGCTATCCTACTAGAACAAGCCCTGAATATCCTAACACAGGCAAAGCAAAAGAAAATGACTTTAAATCCCATCTAGTAGAGACAATAGAGGCCTTTAAAGAGGAAATGAATAAATCTCTTCAAGAAATACAGGAAAATACAACCAAACAAGTGAAGGAAAGGAATAAAATTGGTCAATAACTGAAAGTGCAACTAGAAGCAATAAAGAAAACACACACAAAATAGGAACAATGAAAAAAAAACAAAGTAAACTTCCCCAAATGTAAAAATGAATAAATTATTTGATAAATAAATAGTCAGATCTATAAACATAAAAGAAGCTTACAGAATGCCAAATAGATTGCACCAGAAAAGAAAATACTCCTGGCCTCCTTCCGGTCTGGGCCCAAGCACTGAGCAGATCCCGGGTGGCAGCTCTGCACCCAGTCTCATGAAATCCAGAGGAATCGGGCCTTCCAGGAGCTCTAACCTGGGCGGTATCCTAGGTAAGGAGACAGCAACACCCAAACCAAACAGGGAGTAATTGGGACCCAGGAATTTTCTCCTGGCACAAAGCACTGGTTCCTTCCGATCTGAGCCTAAGCACTGAGCAGATCTTGGGCCCCAGCTTTAACCTCAGTAGTAACACCGACCCCACACAGTTCTGAAACAACTAAGACAATAGGAAAGACAGGCTCCAGTCAGAGACAGCACAGATAGCACTAAGGAGATCCAGATGGCAAAAGGTAAGCACAAGAACATAAGTGTCAGCAACTCAGGGTACTTGGCATCATCAGAACCTAGTTTTCCCACTTTAGAAAGTCCTGAACTCCCCATATCACCAGGAAAGCAAGAACCAGATCTAAAATGACTTCTAATGATGATGATAGAGGACTTTAAGAAGGACATAAATAACACTCTCAAAGAATTTGAGGAGAATACAGGTAAACAGGTAGAAGCCCTTTAAAAGGAAACACAAAAATCTCTTAAAGAATTACAAAAGAACACAACCAAACAGGTGAAGGAATTGAACAAATCCATCCAGGATCTAAAAATGGAAATAGAAACAATAAAGAAATCACAAAAGGAGACTACTCTGGAGATAGAAAACCTAGGGAAAAAAATCAGAAGTCATAGATGCAAGCATCACCAACAGAATACAAGAGATAGAAGAGAGAATCTCAGGTGCAGAAGATACCATAGAAAATATTGACACAACTGTCAAAGAAAATGCAAAATGCAAAAAGTTCTTAACACAAAACATCCAGGAAATCCAAGACACAATGAGAAGACCAAACCTAAGGATAATAGGTATAGATGAGAGTGAAGATTCCCAACTAAAAGGGCCAATAAATATTTTCAACAAAATTATAGAAGAAAACTTCCCTAACCTAAAGAATGAAAAGCCCATAAACATACAAGAAGCCTACAGAATGCCAAATAGACTAGACCAGAAAAGAAATTCCTTCTGTCACATAATAATCAAAACACCAAATGCACAAAACAAAGAAAGAATATTAAAAGCAGTAAGGGGAAAAGGCCAAGTAACATATAAAAGCAGACTTATCAAAATTACACCAGACTTCACGACAGATACTATAAAAGCGAGAAGATCATGGATAGATGTCATACAGACTCTAAGAGAACACAAATGCCAACCCAGGCTATTATACCCAGCAAAACTCTCAATTACCATAGATGGAGAAACCAAGATATTCCATGACAAAATCAAATTTACACAATATCTTTCCACAAACCCAGCATTACAAAGGATAATAGTGGGAAATCTCCAATACAGGGAGGGAAATTATACCCTAGAAAAAGCAAGAAAGTAATCCTCTTCCAACAAATCCAGAAGAAGAGACCCACACAAAGATAATTCCACCTCTAATAACAAAAATAAAAGGAAGCAACAAACACTGTTCCTTAATATCTCTTAACATCAATGGACTCAATTCCCCAATAAAAAGACATAGGCTAACGGACTGGATATGTACACAGGACCCAGCATTTCGCTGCATACAGGAAACCCACCTCTGTGTCAAAGACAGACACTACCTTAGAGTAAAAGCCTGGAGAACAATTTTTCACGCAAATGGTCCTAAGAAACAAGCTGGAGCGGCCATTCTAAAACCTCTAGCCCGAGAACACAAAGGGAGGGATTCATGGCTCCACCTGTATAGGTAGATGACGGTAGCCTTGTCAGGGATGAGTGGAAGTGGAGGGCCTTGATGCCTTATAGTTTGGATTCCCTAGTGTTGGGGGATTTGAGAGCAGGGAGGCGGGAATGGGAGGGTGATGGGAGCACACCCTCATTGAACTCCCAGAATTATATGGATTAGATATGGTAGAGACAGGCCACCAGAAGACTAGATTCTAGAATTTAAACAAAAGATATCTTGATACAAAAGTATCAAGATTGATACTAAAATTTGTTTTGAGAATTTTATATTGCAGAATACACAACCTTGGTGTATCTACTCATCAAGCAAGCTGAGCAGATCTGCTCAAACCTATGATGTCCTGGAATCTCAGCTGGATGCAGTGAAGACACAGTCATCAGAGGCTTATCAATTTACTCTTCTCCCTGCCCCTCTTTTAATATCTCAATGCCTGTATTCAGCTTGAAGAAGTTAATGAAGAGTTAGTGCCCCTATTCCATGAGCTTGGGGATTAAGGTGATTAATATTGGGCTGTCTTTCTAGGGAAAAGTAGTGATTTTGTTGAAACAGGGAAGAATAGCTAGATTTATTGCATAGCCGTAACCTATTGGTAGAAATATGTTTAATTGTTGTTAAGCTGAAGTTGTAATTTCTTAAATGGTACAAAATTTTTTTTTATTTCAAATTTAATGTTTTCATTGGTACGAGTTTCTTACTGATATAGAAATGAGATTAATATTGTTACTCTCATAGACATTGTGCCTATATAACACACTTAGGAATACAAGGCTTAGACCCAGTCCTTCTTTAACTTTTTTAACTGATTTGAGATGGTTAGCCTGTGAGTTAAGGGTCAAATTCATGGCTCTGAGTTTATTGTTAGGGTGTTTTCTATATTTTATTTAGAAATAGCTGAGAGGAGTTAACAGACCACCATCCAGATTGCCTTACATGGATAGTTGGTTTGCAAAACGTCAGAAGTCCACATAACTGACATTACAAACATTTCTGTATTAAGGTTCATTTTGATTAGAGACCTGTCTGCTCCTGACAGCTTCCTGTCTTGGATTCTAAGAAGAAATTGAGCATCTTTGGAGTTACTTACTCCAATTGTGGTGAGACAGCCACTAGGCAAGAATTGCCTCTTTTCATCTACAGACAAATTACTGTCCTGAAAAGAACACACTTGCAGAGTAGTTGTCTGATTATATCTGCCAAGACAGAGTAATCAGCCCTTAATAATTCTGCATCACTAGGTCTGTCATATGATCCTGGGCCAGAAGGCTGAAGATCTGATGCTCCAACGTTTTGTAGTATAGGGAATGTTCAGGTGTTCAACAGTCTCTGTAAATTGGCTAAGTTTTAGAAGCTATGCTTTGTGCATCCCATAATTTCAGTTAAGTCAGTCATTCTGGATTTCTGACAGGGTTGAAGACTTATAGCCTCATAGCCAATCCCAGCTATTTACTTTGAGAGAAAAGATTTGAGAGGATGGTTTTCAGCTGACATCCATTCTAAATCCAAGAAAAAAGCCAGGTTCAGAACTAAGTCTTTTAGTTAGGATAGATGACAGAGGTTCCGGTTAGGCAACAAAATGATGGACTGGGTATTAGGTCTATCTTGTACGTTACTGATACAAATTGGTATAGTTATTCTCTAATTGTATTTTGAGAGAAAAGTTTTATTTTAACAAGAAGGGTGATACATAGGAGGAGCTAAGGTGGGAGGAGTAAGGAAAGGAAGAGGAGGAGTAAGGAGAGGAGGAGGAGAATGAGAGGAGGACCTAGGAGATGAGAGGGGTTGGCAGGGAGGGGAACATGGAGGTGGATGTTCGCATGTCTCCACCAGTCAAAGATAGTTGGTATATCTAGGTTGAGTATTGGGTTACACTTCTGATTGTATGGGCATCTTGTTATTGAGCATTACCAAACTTATAAACTTAAAGTCTTTGATTAACATTTTTTAAAAAGTTACTAATAAAATAAAAGGATGAGGAGGGAGGGGATGGAATACATGTAACAAGAAATTAGATCAGGGACCTAGCTGGAGGAAGACAGGGAAGGGGCAGAGGGAAAGAAATCTAATGACACATGTATGAGGATGCTGTAATAAAACCCAGTACTTTGTATGTTAACTTAAAATACTAATGAAGAAAAAAAACAAGAAGGAGGAGGGGGGATAGGAGGTTTCTGGAGGAGGGATGGGGAAAGGGGATGACATCTGAAATGTAAATAAATAAAGTATCCAATTTAAAAAAAGAAGAAAAAAGAAAATCCTCCTGATACATAATAAGTAAAACACTATATGTACAGAACAAAAAAAGAATATACAAAGCTATAAGGGAAGAATGCCAAGTAACATATAAAGCCATTTCTAAGAGAATTACAAGCAACTTCTCAACACAGACTCTAAAAGCCAAAAAGGCCTGGGTAGATATATTGCAGATCCTAAGAGACCACAGATGTCAGCATAGACTAATATATCTAGCAAAAACTTAATTGTAAAAGATGGAGAAAACAAGATATTCCATGACAAAATTAAATTTAAACAATGTTTATTGGTAAATCCAGTCTTATAGAAGACACTAGAAAGAAAACTCTAACCCAAGGAGGCTAACTACATCCAAGAAAACACAGGAAATAAATAACCTCGCACCAGAAAAACAAGGGAATCCCTCTCCCCTCTTCTCTCTCTACCCCTCTCTCAATCTGTTTATTTGTTTGTGTTTGTGAGTGTGTGTGTGTGCCTACCACCAACACCATAAAAATAACAGGAATTGATAATCATTAATTGGTATGTCTCTCAACATCAGTGGATTCAATTCCCCAATAAAAAGGCACAGGCTAACAGAATGAATGGGAAAACAGGATCTGATATTCTGCTGCATACAGGAAACAAACTTCAACAACAAAGACAGACATTACTTCAGAGTAAAGGGCTGGAAAAAAATTTTCCAAGCAAACAGACCAAAGAACCAAGCTACAGTAGCTATCTAATACCCAATAAAAATAGACTATCAACCAAAATTAATCAAAAGATAGGGGAAGGACACTTCATATTCATCAAAGAAAAAATACATCAAGTTGACATCACAAATTTGAACATCTGTACCCCAAATGTAATGGTACCACATTCATAAAAAAAAACATTACTAGAGCTTAAATCATACATAGAACCACATACAATAAACAAGGGAGACTTCAATATTCCAATATCACCAAAGGACAGATCATTGAGATGGAAACTAAACAGGGAAATAATGAAATTAGCTGAGGTTATAAATCAAATGGACCTAACAGATTTCACCCAAACTTTTTCAGCACCTCACAAGTTTCAACAGATACAAAAAAAAAAATTGAAATAACCCCTTGTATCTTATCAAACAACCATGGATTAAAGTTAGACTTCAACAACAAGAGAAAGCCTATAACTCATGGAAACTGAACAAAGTTTCTACTCAATGACCATTGGATCACAGAAGAAATAGAGAAAAAATTAAATACTTTCTAGAAGTCAGTGAAAACAAAGGTACAACACACTCGAAATTATGGGACACAATGAAGAGGAAAGTTCATACACTAAGTAACTTCCTAAAGAAATTGAAGAGATCTCACACTAGCAACTTGAAAGTATACTTGAAAGCTCTAGACCAAAAAGAAGCAAATATATCCAAGAAGAATAGATGACAAGGAAAAAAAATCAACCTCAGGAACAAAATAAAAAATTTAGAAACAAGGAGAGTAAAATGTCTTCGCAGCTTGTAACAGATCACAGCATACTAGATGGTTCCACGAGGGGCGGTTCATTAAGAGAGTGGAGAGAGAGAGGAGTAGAGAGGGTAGAGGCCGGCCATAACCATGTGGAGAGAGGGGGAATGGAAGGGGAGGGGGAGGGGAGATGGCAACCTGCAGGCCTGGGGTCGAGGGGCCAAGAGAGAGAGGAGGGGGCAAGCAGCCCCTTTTATAGTGGGCAGGGCTACCTGCCTGTTGCCAGGTAACTGTGGGGAGGAGCATACCTGGCCACTGCCAGGTAACTGTGGAGGTGGAGTTTAACAGATTATTAACAGAGAGTATTACAAAGAATCAATAAAACCAACATCTGGCTCTTAGAGAAAATCAGCAAGATAAATGAACTCTTAGCCAACTAACCAAAAGACTGAGAGACAATATCTAAATTAACAAAATTAGGAATGAAAAGGGAGACATAACAACAGACATTGAGGAATTCCAAAGAATCATTAGGTCTTCAAAATCCTGTACTCCACAACACTGAAAAATCTAAGTGAAATGGCCAATTTTCTTAATGGATACAATTTACCAAGTTACATCATGATCAGTTTAGGACATGAGGAAATAGAAGCAGTCATCATAGGTTTTCCAACCAAAAAAAGCCGAGGGCCAGGTTTTAGGACAGAATTCTACCAGACTTTCAAAGAAGAGAAAATATCAATACTCCTGAAACTATCCCACAAAACAGAAACAGAAGGAACTTGTTGTATGAGGCCACACTGACCCTGATACCTAAACCACACAAAGAAAGAGAAATTCAGACCTATTTTCCTAATTTAAAAAATGATGAAAAATATTCAATAAAACACTTGGAAACCTAATCCAAGAACACATCAAAGACATCATCCATCATGATCAAGTAGGTATCAGTCTAGGGATGCAGAGAAGGTTCACGATATGAAAATCCATCAATATAATCCACCATATAAAGAAACTGAAAGGAAAAACCCATATGATCATCTCATTAGATACTGGAAAAGACTTTGACAAAATACAACACCCATTTATGTTAAAAAGTCTTGGAGAGATCAAGGACACAAGATCCATACCTAAACATAACAATGGCAATTTTTCAGAAAGCCAATAGCCAATATCAAATTAAATGGAGAGAAACTTAAGGCAATTTCACTAAAATCAGGGACAAGACAAAGCTTTCCACTATCTCTGCAATATAGCACTTAAACTTCTGGTTAGAGCAGTCAGACAACTAAAGGAGATCAAGGTGATACAAATTGGAAAGGAAAAAGTCAAAGTATTTCTATGTACCAATGATATGATAGAATATATAAGTGACCACCAAAATTCTACCAGAATATCTTCAGCTGATAATCAACTTCACCAAAATGACTGGATACAAAATTAACTTAAAAAAGTTAGTAGCCACCCTCTATATAAACTATGGATGTGCTAAAATAGAAATTAGGGAAACAACACCCTTTACAATACCGACACTTAATATAAATACCTTAGTGTAACTTCAACCAAGCAACTTAAAGCTATGTATGACAAGAACTCCAAGTCCATGAAAAAAAAAATGAGAAAAATATCAGAAGATGGAAAGATCTCCCATTCTCATGGACTATAAGTTAACATAGTAAAAATGGCCATCTCACCCAAAGTTATCTACATATTCAATGCAATTCCCATCAAAATCATAACATAATTTTTTACAGATCTTTAAAGAGCAATTCTTAACTTCATATGGGAAAAATAATAAACCCAGAATAATAAAAACAATCCAGTACAATAAAAGAATTTCTGGAGGTATCACTGTTGCTGATTTCAAACTGTACTACAGAGCAATACTAGTAAAAACCACATAACAATGACATTAAAACAGACAGGTTGATCATGGGAATAAAATTGAAGACCCAGAAATATCTATAGACACTTGATGTTTAACAAAGAAGCCAAAACTATACAATGGAAAAAGGATGCCTGTATTTACAGTAATGCAAATATATATATATATATATATATATATATATATATATATATATATAAACACTTCACAAAACTACAGTCCAAGTGGATCAAAGACATCAACGTAAAACCAGATATACTAAATCTAATAGACTAGGAAGTGGGGAATAGCTTTGAATGCTTTTGTATAGGAGACAACTGCCTGAACAGAACACCACCAGCTCAGGTACTAAAATCAACAATTAATAAATGGGACTTCATGAAACTGAAATCTTCTGCAAAGCAAAAGACATAATTAACAGGATAAATTGGTAGCCTATAGAATTGGAAATGATCTTCATTAATCCTACTTCTGTTACAGAAGGCTAATAACCAAAATATATAAAGAACTCAAAAAAATTAAACACCAAGAAACCAAACAACTCAACTAAAAACTTTGATATAGAATTAAATGTAGGATTTCCAACAAAGGAACATGAAATCAAAACTACTCTTAGATTCCATCTTACATCCATCAGAATGGATAATACCAAAAACTGAAGTGACAGCACATGCTGGCAAGAATGTGGAGCAAAGGAAAACACTCCTCCATTGCTGGTGGGATTACAAACTTGTACAACTACTTTGAAAATCACTTTGATGATTTAAAAGAATTTGCAATAGTTCTACTTCAAGATCCAGCTATACCACTTCTCTGCATATACCTAGAAGATGTTCCACCATACCACAAGGACACTTGTTCAATTATGTTCATAGCAGCTTTTATTCATAATAGTCAGAAACTGGAAACAACATAGATATTCCTCAAGTGATGAATAAAGAAAACATAGTACAATTTACACAATGAAATACTACTCAACTATTAAAAACAAGAACATCATAAAAGGTGCTGTGGTATGTACACACTGATAAGTGGATATAAGCCATAAAGTTCAGGATAACCACACTACAATCCACAGCTCCAAAGAAATGAGGAAACAGGGGACAAGGGATGATGGTTGAATCTCACACAGAAGGGGATGTGGATGGAGAGAGGAAACTGGATGGGAGAGGGAACAAGGGTGGGGAGAGCAGGGTGGGGGTAAGGGGACTTGGAGATAGAAGTAGAGGACATCTCTGTGACAAGTCTGAGACTGGGGATGGGAGAGACTGCTGGGAGTATGTTAGAGTGACCCTTACTGAGACTTATAGTAGCAGGAAATATGGAGCCTGAACTGGCCACCTCCTATAGTCCGGCAAGACTTCCAGTGAATAGAGAGGGATATCAATCCATCCACAAAATTTTCAACCCACGATTTGTCCTGACTACAAAATGTTTAGGAATAAAGATGGAGCAGAAACTGAGAGAATGGCCACCCAATGACTGGCCCAACTTGAGACCCACTACGTGGGAGAGAACCAACCCCAGAGACTACTATAGCAGAAACCAGGACAAGCACAGAAGAATAAGCTGGACACATCTTAGGCCATATAGTTCCCTGGTAGGGAGAAGAGACTCAAAAGCTGCTTAGAAAAGGTAAATCAGATAAAAACTAGGCAGTAGTATAGTCAGCAAGACCACAGTTTCCTTGGTCCTCCTACATGGTTGTGGTGTAAACAATGATTTCATTGCTAGTTAATCAGAAGTGGAGAAAGTCCTCACTTTATCATACTGTCTGACTCAGAGTAGCAATCATGGGCCAGAGAATCTTTTGTGACATACTGATCTACTTTGTGGGCCTGAGATCAGGAAACAACCACAGGTCAGGCAGCCTCACTTTGGCCCATAACTGCAAGTAAAGAAAGGACCAGAGAGAAAGTTGTACAGAGTATTTATGGGCAGAAGGATGTAGTATACAGGAGGTTGGCTCAGGCTGGGAAGTACAAAACAAAGCCCTGTCTCTAGTGGCTAAGAGTAGACCTATTAACTGAGAGTAATCCGGAAGTTTGGCAGCTCTGATCCTGAGGTCAGAAAATAAATCAAATTCTGGTCCCACCTACATGACGAACACTGCCATTGAGGGAAGAATTATCTGACGTTCCTGGGATATGGACATATGATACCCATAGTGGTATCCCTTCACCAGGGTGCTTAATAGTCAGGAGGCCTTAAAAGCACAAAAGTAGATCATTTGTCTGTGCCCATCTCTCTGCTGCTTGCTTCCCACATTCTGAATGCAGTTGAGAGACATGAGGCAGGATGCTCTGGGGAGGTTAAGAAGATTAAGGAAATATGCCATGGCCATAGAATACAAAGCTAGTGTGTCTAGGGGAAGTAGCTAAAATAAAAAGAAGAAAACAACTGTGGTGAGGAGAGGTGCAATTGGTCCCAGACAAGCCCCCAGCTCAGCTGATCTTCCCCTTCTGTGCCTATAACTAGTAGGCTCCACTTCCTGAAGACTTCCAAAAAACTCCTGCAACTCTTGTGTTTGTTCTTCCTTTATTTTTTTCCCTACAATGTTCTCTTCTCCCCAACTAACTCACTGGGCTCTTACTGTCCTGTGGTTACTGTTTATTATTTACTCTTCCCTTTCTTATATTCATCTAACTGTTTTTTCTTTTACATTTATCTAATTTTGACTTGGAGCATTATTTTTCATAAATAAAAATTCTGTTTGTTGTTATACATTGGTAAGTGACAGAGTGGACAATTAAACCCAATAGCCTGACTTTTGAGATGACACAATTAATGAATCTCAATGCTTCACTTGAAAATTCTGAATCCACTTGTGTTTAAAACATCAGAATTTTTCTGAGTCTACAAAGAAATACAATAATATAATATATAACATTCTCAATGGAATCAGAGCAGCCTTACTTAAATGTATTTACATACACATAGTAAATATATGAATATAATGATCACAGTAAGCATAATAAATAAAATGATAATCAACTTTGGATGAGTCTACCTCATATCCACTTGAGCCAGGTTGGGTTTTTTGTTTGTTTGGTTTTTGGTTTTGTTTTGTTGTTTTGTTTTGTTTTGTTTTTTGTTCTTTTCCCCTCCCCCCTTAATTAGGGAACTACCAGGTGTAGGTGTATTCCTATCTTTGATGCTCCTCACTTCCCCTTCGTGAGACTTACTAAGTCTGCTTTTTTCTTTCCTGCTGCATCTACTTTACTTCCCCTCCTTTTCTCCCTCTGGTTTCTTTCTTTCTTTCATTGATCTTTTTTTCCACACTTACCCTAAAGAACATTTACCTTCATAGCTCCTTTTACAGTAGCTTTTCCATTTTCACTCTTGATGTGTTATTAAGCCATTAATGATTTTAAGTGTATTTCTATACCTTGCAGGGCTTAGTGTCATTGCTGCTACAGCAACCTGTTTTCTCTTTGCTAAGTGGTACTGAGAACCAAATCAACAAGAGCAGGTTACAGAAAAAAATAAAGTAAAGAAAACAAACAAACAAAATCCCAAGCCCTTACCCATCAAAAATTCAGAAAACAAAGCTAACCTAAAAGATGTGCAAATCACAACACAGAAATTTAAAAAAAAATAAAACAGTGTGGGGAGCATATAAAGCTCTGAGTGGATGTGTAATAGTGACATGAGTATGCCATGTCAAGGACTCCGAAGCCTCAGACCGAGGGGAATCTTCCACTGGTCTAGTACAGATGTTTTAAAAGGATTGGCCTTTTACTATCAACCACAGCTTTCTTCTTTATCTTGGATGACTGAAGCCTGAGACTGCTTCTCTACAGAAAGCTCCTGCCAGAATTAGTTAAGCAACCTCCTCATTCATACTGTAAATAATAAATAGAACCAGCTGAGTTCCTGTACTGCCATTGATACATTTCCATCAAAGCACACAACCCACTGATGACAGCTTTTCTGTATATGTGTCTGTTGTAGCTTCATTTCCCCATCACACAAGGAAAATCAATCCCAAAGTCGTGTGGGTGGCAGCAGAAAACACAAAAAAGCAAGATAACACAATTCCTTTTAGAGATAATCATATTTCAACCACTGAACTCAAAGATACTGAAGTAGGGAAAACACCAGATGTTCAAAAGTTTTCTGGTATAAATTCATCAATGACGTGGGGAAAAATGATACAGAAAGGCATATGAGTTCCATCTAAGTGCTACATAGCAAGTGAACAACACAGAGGGAACAGCAATAGAATGGATGAGAAACTGAGCAATCTGAAAGTCAGCAGCATAGAAGAAAATCTCAGAAAGCAGACTGAGAACTGGTGAAAAATATATAAGTGTTGGAAATGAAAAATTCAGTAAATTAAATTAAAAAACCTGAAGTAAGGACATCACGAATAGATTGAACAAGCATAAGCAGAAATATCCGGATGGAGGACAAGGTGAGGGAGATGTTGTACGTACACATCAATAAGGAAAAATAATAAGCATGACCAAAATGTGATAAAAAAAAAACTAAGAATCTAGAATCCAGGAGATAGAATAAGGAGATGAGATAAACACTAACAGTGTAGGGAGTTTATTCAATGGAAATACACCAGAAAAGTTCCCCAAGCTAGAGAATGAAATAGTCAAACACAAGCAGCATTTAGAACCTCAAGTAGATACGATCAAAGAAAAACTGTTCCATGACATATTGTAGTCAAGATGTCAAAAATATAAAGTAAAGAAGCAATTTTGAAGTTGTAAGAAAAAAACACCAATTCACAAACAAAAAAAAATTAAAATAACATGAGATCGCTCAGCAGCAGCCCTTAAAGTCAGGAAAATATGGAACGACATATTTCAAACCCTGAAAACAAATAACTTCCAACCAAAACTACTGTACCCAGCAAAATACCATCTAAAAAAATGGCAGAGAAAAAAATTACAGACAAATACAAACTAAGGTATTTCATGACATGAAAGCCATCACTGCAAAAGATACTTAAAGGAGCATTGATCACAAAGGAACATGACAGTCCCATTCATGAAGATACAGGAAAGAATCAATTTCAGGAGAAGAGTGGCTGACCAAAGGCGAAATAAGAAAGAACACATAATGACCAACACAGTAAAGCAGTAGCCTCCAAATGCCAATAGAGGAGCGGGGAGGGAGGGAGGGAGGGAGGGAGGGAGAGAGAGAGAGAGAGAGAGAGAGAGAGAGAGAGAGAGAGAGAGAGAGAGAGAGAAATAAAGAACCCTACCAAAGAGTAAAATGAAAATACTATTACAGGAATTACTAAATGTCTTACAACAACTTTAAATGCAGAAGGCCTCACCTCACCAGTAAGGACATATAAATTGACTAACTAGATTTAAAAACTGAGATTCAACTTTCTGTTTTCTCACAGGAATGTATCTTGAAGAGCCAAAAATTGGGTATTAAAGGATGGAAAACTTTCAAGTGAACAGAAACTGAAAGCAAGCTAGTATAACTATGATATCTGGTGAAGTGGACTTTTAAAAAAGTCAAAATATATAAAGAAACTTACTACAAATTAATAAAGCAAATAATTAAGAAGATATAATGATTGTGCTTTCAAAGTGTGTTTGCATATATGTGTGTGTGTGTGTGTGTGTGTGTGTGTGTGTATAAAGCACCTTACTTATATATAATATATACTGTAATATATAACTATGTTATATACATTTATATATGTATATATATGATATAATATATTTGGGGGTCTACTAATTTCATAAAATCAAATGCTAATAGACACAAAGAAGAAAATTAGTCATGATACAATAATACTAGGTGATTTGTATTTTCAACTCTCATCTCTTGACACGTCAATGAAAACAAAACTCAATTACAAAACTTCAGGGTTAAACCACACTATAGATCATAAGGACTTAACAGATAGCTGCATAATGTCCAATCCAATAGAAATAGAATACGCATTTTTCTCAGGAACTCATAGGTCCCTCTCTAAAAAGAGATAGGATTCTTGGTCCAAATCAAACCTTACCTATCACCTAAGGCTTGAAATGATGTTCTCCAGCTTATCAGATCAAGGAGGAATGAAACTACAATGGACACTTGGCTGACCACCGAAGAAATCAAGTTCTTCCTAAACCAGCACTCTCCAAGGACAAGGCTGTGCTCAGCTCATATGCCAAGATATGAAGCCAAACCACTAGAAATCAAAGAAGTTGGAGTCAGGCATCTGCCAGGTGCTTTTCCAGCTGGAGATTCACTTGGACCTCAAAAGTCTGCTCAACATCACAGCAGTCAAGGAAATTAATGCTGGTAGAAGTCAGAAAATACAATTTTGCTCTGCTTCTTCAGCTGAAATCTTTCTAGAAAAAGAAACAAGCTTAGCTACTATCTGAATTGGAGAAAACTTTCAGTGGTCAGCATATGTCTGTTATTCAGAAGAGACTTCCACCATAGCTAATTCAAAAAGGCTTGAAGAAAACTAAACAAAAGCATACCACAAACTCCACCATGACATCCTTGAGGACATAGTCTTCCCAAGTGAAACAATAGGCAAAGGGATCCGTGGGAAACTGCCAGTTCATAAGGTTTGGTTAGACAGAGTGCAGGAGAACAATGTGTAACAAGGGGCTGAATTTTTTCTGGTATGTCTAAGAAACTCATGGACAAGAATGTTAATTTAGAATCCCCAGAGTGCCCATTGCAAACTGTAATGACTAACGAAATATTATTCATAGTGAAAGAGAGAGAGGCAGTAGAAGGAGGAGGAAGGAATAAATAAATAAGTTGGGGAGGGATTTAAATGTCGCTGAGATCAAAGAGGAATGAGCAATGACAACATGTACAAAGTCACTATGATGAAGTGTTACTTTGTAATCTATCCTAAAAAATTAATTTTAGCAGCTCATATTACAATGCCTAGAACAATTGCCCATTGACAAACATATGAAATGTCTCTGTCTTGTGATTAAAGAGATCAGTAATGGTTTACTTTGTGCATAGATGAAGTAGCAAGATGCCTCAAAGATTATAAGGATACATCTAAAGGCTTTGATTGTACTTTCATCTTTGAAATGGAACACAGAAACCCCAATCTTCCTTGTATTGAAAGGCTTATATAAATGGTAGCATGAAGTTGACAAATGTAAAGATTGGCCTTGAATTTTTAGACACCCTTTAAAAAGAACTCTTGACTTGGAAATATTGGAAGACTGTAAAGTTTGTCCAACTAGATATAGATTTGTCCTTGACTCATTTATCTCTCACTCTTACCATGAAGTTAACCTAGCTAGAACCTCCTTGAGAATTCAGAACCTACCTAGTCTCCTATTCAACTTTCTATGTGTTATCTTTATATTAAATAATATTGATATAGCATTTTCTGTGTTGCTTTAGTTACTCCACACTACCTTCATTTTAAATTCGGGCAAGGTGATTCTTGTAATGCAAACCAGGAGCAAGATGGGAGAAAACCTACATTCAGCTTGTTTTTAAAAGGACAAGCATCTGGACATGTTTAGAGAACTGAGGTGGAGGAGAAGTTTTATGAAAGTGGAAGGAAGATTTGTCTATGGAAGCCTCAAGTTTCCGGGGCAATTTCTACTATAATCAAAAAAATAATATAGTGCAGGGTTATCTATGGGGCCAAAAGGTTGTTGTTTCATTTTGGTTTTGTTGTACACCTAATGCCCAATCATTTTAACCTATCTCCTATAAGGACAGAGAAAGAACTTGCTTCTTTGTTTTATTTCAGTTTGGGAGTCATGGTCCAAAAGTGGCTCAGTAAAAGGAGGAAATTGGGTAATACACTCCAGTGTAAGAAAAACCAGATCAACTACTGCATCTACTCCTGAGATGAGAAAACAAGAGATGGGGGTAAAATTATCTGTATGTGATGGATAAGGCCAGGGAAGCTAGAGAAACAACAGCAGATACTTCCCTGAACCAGAATAATTTCAACCTGCATTTAACATACTTACCCTTCTATGCACAGATAAATATAGCTCATAAAAAATAACTTTTGTTGCAGATGGATAGTGTAATAGACCTTAACTGGTTAAAATAAAGAGAACAATGTACTGTCGGATAACAAGCTCCCATTGGCAAACCTACAACACAACTCTTACATCCAGGGCTCAGGGAACAACATAGAAGACAGTGTGGAAAGTCTATAAGAACAAGAGAGACAGAATGTCTATTGCAAGACTGTGTTTTCTATACTGGGCTGGGAAGCTATATCCTTGAAATTGCAACTATACAATCATTTAAACAAGATCTACAGAGTGACAACATCATCTCACATGCTAACATGGATAGGGAATATTTCATAACCCACCATCCTTAGGTGAAGAACTACAGGCAATTTAGGGCTGAGTAGAGAGGGAAATCCATCTTCTCAGGGGATGAGCCTCCTAACTTGTTTCCCAATACTAACTGGTCAGCCTTAAATAGATATGAGTAACATTAAATGGACACACAAGGTTACTTATGTATGTACATGAATGTACACATATAACAATAATAAGTAAAAGAAAAAATAGAGATAACACATTAAATTAAAAAGAGGACATGGAGGTAGAGAAAAGGAACCAGTGAGAATGTGGAACAGAATATGGTAATAGACGATTGAAAATGATCAATGTATAATCTATGCATGTATGCCTGGCACATTGAAACTGATTGTTTTGTAAATTAATCGATCCTAATAAAATAGGAAGAAGAAACCTCTGTGGTTGATAATGAAAGATAAATCCCTATGAGAGCCTCCCATCCTCAGTACCATGTGGTATTTTAGTGCAGGAAAAAGGAATAGGGAGACTCTATTTTGTGTATGGTATAACAGTGTGAAGAAAGGAAAGTAGCTTTACAGTAGTCCTGGGAAGACTGGAAGTGGCCATGAAACACCTCTGGCAGGAGTTAGAAGGATGCAGCACAGGGCAACAGCTGGGGAAATGCTGCAGTTTCTGGTGATCTTTGAGTCTACTCTGAACACATCTCTGTTGTCAGCACCTGGCTTCATTCCAAGTGCTGGAGAATGACAGACAGATACAAACTGAACGTGCCTCAGCCCTCATGGTGGGTAGACCCTTGTAGAAGAGACAGACAAAGAGCAAACAAGTATCGATTGTGTCATATGGTGGTGATTGTCATGGTGAAAAATGAGCCAGAGTAGCAGCTGGAAGGAGGGATTGATGACATTTTATCAAAAGAGGCAGGAAATCTACTCTAAGAAGATGACATATGAGAAGCGACCTGTAGGAAGGGGTGGGTTATCTATGCAGATGTCCATGAAAGACTGCCTAGGCATAGGAAACAAGGAGAAAAGATTTTAGCCTGAGTGAGCTTGGCACAGCTGATAACTAGAACGAAGCTCCATGTGTCTCATGAGTCACTATGGTCTGTGTTGGTGTATGTTGATACAGACGCTAGTTTTCCACTGAGACACCCATTAACTTCATCAGAAGCCAAACACAATGGAAATTAGCTTTGCCAGGGCTGGGGAGATGGTTCAGCAATTAAGGCATTTGCTGAACAAATCTCAGTTCAGATCTGCAAGTGGGCATCACGGCCTGCCTGTAATTCCATCCTCAGAGGAAAAAGATGGGGTCCCTGGAGCAAGGTACCAGAGAAACTTGCCATATCATTAAGCTCTGGGTTTGACTGACTTTGCCTTAAAGAATAAGGTGGAAGAAAGTGAGGACGGTTCCCTATCTCAACATTAGGTCTCTGTGTGCAGGAGCACGTCATACACATTTATGCCCAAATGAAGATCAAAACATACATAATGGACACAATGCATACATATAAAAAATGGAAAAACAAGGAGAAAAATAAATCAGGTTTCCTAGGAACTCAGCAAGAAATGTATGCAGAATGTGAGTCTTAACCCAGTGATGCTAAAGTTTTTAGAGCTTCCACGGGTCTGACTTTGAAGCATCTGATTAAAGTCTAGGCAGACATTTTATTTTTCTTCCTTTGCTTCTCCTTGCGTTTGTTGTCATTGTTTATTTGTTTTACTTTGTTGTAACTGAAAGACAGAAGGAAAGACAACTGCATTACTTCTAACACACAGGCTCCCTTTCTCCTTCCTCATCATTATAGCTTCTGACATTAGCCCCAGAAAGTTGAGCTTCCAGGTTGATATCAAAAGCTGGCCTCAAAAATGTCTTTATTTGTGCCTGAGTATGTAGATCAGGGTTAATAACGAAAAGCATATGCAAAGACTTTGAGTTGAGTCTCAGCATCTCAAAGTATTTTCTATCGATATTTCCAACATGACCTCCCCGCCTTTCTAATTCTGCTGGCGCGTCCTTTGGGATTGTCCAGGTCCTTTTATACTCATTTCTAATTATTAGAAGTTGCTGTTGTCTAATCTTATAACTTAAAGAGTGACAGTCTAATAGCCACAGCTTCTGTCTTTTCAGTTTTCCTGCTCAGCTGCTTGTCAAATATGTGTTGTTTCCAAGTGGGCCGGTGGTTAAAGCCAAGCAATTAGACCTGGTTCAGGACAAATGAATGTGAGCATGTTTCTTCCTATGCATAGACATCTGGTCTTTTCTTATGAAAATAATGGTATGCTTAGGAGGATACTAAGAGCGCTAACATTTCACATGTATTGTTACTGAACCTCACCAATACCTCTAATTGCTTCACTCCTCTACTGTCTTCAACATCCTAGATAAAGGAATATTTTACTTCAGTCACTCCACAACCAACATCATTGGTTCCCACTCTGTTCTCCCTTCATGTAAAACACACTTAAACTCAAAAATATACATTTATTAACCATATCTTTGGGTAGGATATATGTACAGTGGATGAATGAATGAATGAATGAATGAATGAATGAATGAATGATGCTATAATAAAATCAAGGTCTCTACACTCAATGGGACTCTTAAGTCTGACAGCTTTAGTTCCTTGTATGTGACTCATAGTTTTCAAGTAGAGATTTCACCTGTTCTCTATTTTTCCAGCTTCTACCTCCTGCAACCTCATTTATGGATAGCCACCCACATATTTTTTCCTCATACCTGTTGTCCAACTTTACTGACTCCTCGATATCACTGAATCGTGCATGTTGTTCAAATGACAACAAATACCTCAAAGATAAATATGTCATTCTTTACCTTACCCTCTTCCTTTATTACCTTATCTCTCTCCTCCTTTTTCCAAAAAAAAGTTTCTAAAATTACTGTCTTTGCTTACAATCCATCCTTTCTCATCACTGACCCCATGATACAATTTTTACCCACAACACACCTTGGAAAAAAATTTGCCAATGTTACCTGTTGCAAGAAAAGGTAGGCATTTTGGCAGCAATTGATATGTTGATCTTTTGCTATTTTTTGAAAGCCATCTTCCATTGAGCTAACAAACTAAAACACCAGTTTTATTGAAATGCAATTCACATGACATAAAGTTTACCCTTTAAAAGAGTACAACTCAATGAATTTTACCACCTTGAGTAAGTTATGCACCAATCACTTCTATCTTTCTATAAAATATTTTATCACACTGGAGAGAAACGCTGTACTCATTTGCAGTCATTCACTCTTCCTTCCTTCTCTGACAAATACTACATTCTTTCTGTCTTTGGATTTCCCTATTCTGAGTAATTCATGTAAATGAAATCTTATATTAAGGTAATTAACATTAAACTCAGCATGTTTTAAATATTCATGAATATTGCATGATATAAAGAACTTTAGTTTTTAATGTCTTAATAATGTTCCATTGTACCAATATAGTACACACTGGTAATTTATATATAGATTTATCTGCAGTTAAATTATTTCTACATTTTTTATCTTCTTGAGCAATGCAACTATGAATATTTGTGTATGAAATGTATATATTTTCATTTCTCTTACATACATATCTACAAACGGAATTGCTGGGATATGTAGCTCCTCTATGTTTATGTCCTTGAAAATTGCCAAATAATTTTTATAGGTGACTACATAACAATACATGATGGTTCGTGCTCCTTTTTCTAAATCTTGACAACATTTGTGGTCTATAGTTTATGATCATTCATGTGGGAGTGAAGTGGCACCTCATTGTACTTTGTATTTGCAGTTCCCTCCTAACTATTAATGGTAAGAATCTTGCAAGTATTTATTAGTCATTTATGTACCTCCTTTAGAGAGGTGGCTATTTTTGCCTGAATTTGAGATCAGATATTACTGGCTTTCTTATATTTTTGGTTGGGGTTACTTTTCATTTATCTGATTTACATATTGATGGCTCTCATTGTTTTTACCGTAGATCATGTGGCTCCACTCACTCAGTCATTTGCCTCTGAACCATCTATTAACCATAGTTAAAATCTAAATTTCTTGTCTACCTTTAAACCCTTAACTAGTATTCCTAAGTTGAATGGTCCAACCAATCAACAAATATCTCACACCATATCTGGAATGTCTAGTTTTATGCCATCTTTACATAAGATAATGTTATTTGGGAAGCAAGAAGTTTAATTGAGAAACACAACTACTAGAATCTTCTGTAGGCAAGCATATGGTGTGTTTTCTGAATTGATGATTGATGTGGAAAAGCCAGATTACTGTGCAGTGTGCCATCCCTGGGGCTGTCAGTCCTAGGTGCTATAAGAATGCAAGCTGAGCAATCCAGGGATATCAACCAGTAAGCAGCATTTCTCCATGCCCTCTGTGTCAACTTCTCATTCTGAGTTCCCCAACTTCTCTGGATAAGGGGCTTCCCTTGCCATCTCAGGTTGCTTTTTATTATATTTTGCTATTTATCACAGCAATAGAAACCCTAACTAAGACATTCTCCTAGCTACCTTGTTTTTCCATTTCCTTTAGTCATATATCTACATCTGAAATGCCAAGTCCACCTTAACTCCCCCTGCCCTTTGTCAAATAGGTTACGCCATGTTTTGCTTACTCTTGGTGCCCTACTTCATCCACACTCATTAGTTATCCTAACCTCTTCTGAACATCCCTACCTGATCCCCAGTTATCTTTTAAATGCCCCACTACACTGCACTGTCTCAGTGAGTAGAGGCTGACAACCTTAAGGACCATACTTCACAATATTTTTCATATACTATTCACAAGCAGAACCATGTTCTGAGTTAGAGGACAGAAAGGGCATCCACTGTGGTTCCCTGAAAGCTACTGTAAGGCCAACAATTTGCTTATCTCCACAGTGTGTCTCTCATGGAGGTCCCTCTACAGTTATTCTCAGCCTTAAGTTTGACCTAGCAACACCCCAAGGTTTTGTGATTTGCTTTCAATACTATGAATGGGCCTTACTCCAGATCAATTAAATAAAGTCTCTGGGGTGCTGAACAAGTTTTTGTGCTTTTATAAAGCACTCCAGGTGATTGTTGTATACAGAGAAGATTGGAATGCATTACTCTGATGTCCAGCTAATCTCTAGTTTCTCAGGACCAAAGCCAAAGTCATTCTAGCAAAGGCAGCTCCAGATCCAGTAGCTTTCTTGAGTTTGGACAAGGCATTGTGGCTCTTGAGTAGAAAGTGGCAACTGTAGCTGCAGCAGTTCCTTGGCCAGCCACCATGACAATGTGATTTGTAGTCAGCCTGCAGCCAGATTCCTGCCCTTCTGAAACCTCCCTAAAGCTGCTTAAAACCTGTAATAAATCCTTTTCTGAAAAGAAAGAGAGAAAGAAAGAAAGAAAGAAAGAAAGAAAGAAAGAAAGAAAGAAAGAAAGAAAGAAAGAAAGAAGCCAGGCATTGTTCTGAGCCTTGAAAAATATTCATGTATGACCATACCACATTCTGATATATATCAAAAATCCACACCTTAAGTAAGAAATTACATATGTAAAAATTTGTTGCAAGGAAAAACTATGAATATATTGGGTAAAACCATGTGTGTGTGAATACATGTCACTAAATGTTTTTTATAAACTACTTTGAGAGTATCTCCAGAGTATGGTCTTATAAATGGTCTTATAAATGCAATTTTTATTATCTGTTACTCTCATTTCTCATTTTTTCAAGGAACCTGTATTAAGTCTATCCAAAAACAAAAGAACCAACAGCTAAAAAGCATGTTCATTTTAAAATAAATAATATAGTATCTATAGTAGGCACACCAAACCAATTGTCAGTCTTCCTTGAAGTACAAGGACCTTGAAAAGAAGAGAACTTTCTGAGGGAGCAGTAGCCTAGAGCCATTTCCTTTCCAGCAAGCCACTGTAAGCATTGCAATATCCTTTCTGGTGGAGAAAGAGGTGACAGGAAATGTTATAAAGCAGAAAGAAAGTCGGTATCTTGAAAATCACATCTATTTGGTGCCTTGCAGGATGAGAGTGAGAAAGAGCCCTCAAGTGAGGGAGAAAGAGAGAGAGAAATCAAAGCAGGCCACAGGGAATTAGGAGACATTTTCAATATTCTTTGGTATTTCCTGCTTCCTTTGCTCCTCCCTCAGCAGCATGTGTTGTGCAGGAAGAGAAAGTCATTTGATATTGACTGAGACACATACAGATAAGAAATCATCAAAACATGTTCACAGTACCTCGCATCACCAGGAGCTTTAGAAAGCAGATAGATGTCAGTATTATCTCAAGAGTATCTTAACCGGTTCCTTCAATAACTCCACATGATGGCGATTTCTGCATCATTATTTTAGGTTGGGAAATTGAAGCTCCGGGAAATTAAATCCCTTGCTCAGATCAGCACAATTTATAAGTGGCAGGCCAGGTTTCACAGCCCGTTTTCTCTACAGATTGTCAAATAAAAATTTACAGAAACAACTCTGCTTTCTACCAGGTCTACAAAGAAGAGAATGAGTAAGAAGAGAACAGCTAAGGAACACAATAGCAAGCCGGTAAGTACCTTGAAAAGAGAACAGAACCTACTAGTTCCCCTTTTATCGAAGTAAACTTGAAGAGAAACACTCCTTTTAGAGAGGAACAGTTTAACTCAGGAGACTGCGTGACTATATGAATCCATGCAGGTGAGTTCCATATAGGAGCCATGATGCTGCAAGGGGCCCAGAGTTCCTGCCCTCTGAGATAAACTCCATACCATTTTGCCTACCACATGATCAGCAAGATCCAGAGTATTCTCATCTGCCTCTCAAAAATTGGTTAGTGTCCTATAGCTGATTTTAACATCAAAAAATGCACCACAGAAATCTTTTTTCTTTAAATAAACACTATTTTTCCCAAAATGTGCAATAACTGGAAAAAAAGGGAAAGTCCTGCTTCCGGTGTGTTTCTCACTCTACCATCCTCATCTTTTCTGTATAGGAGACTTTTAAGAACATTAATATTGATCCTGACAGTGAAAAGACCCACGCCCACAACAGAATTCTCTTCCATTTGCAATCATACTCTTTCAGAATGTTTATAGATATACATGGTACATCATGCTTATTAGTACTCATTGTAGCAATACTGATAATAATGAGAAAAAATACTTAGTGCTGGTCAATATAAGTATCTCAGATAAGCTATGACAGAGCCATACCTCAAAACAAAATATACAAAAGAAAAATGAGCTAGAAATAAACAGAAATACTTAAATACCTGCCTACCAACCTTTGCTCCTGAGGGACTTTATGCCCTTCTAAAAGGAAGGTGAAGATCAGAGAGTTCTAGGCAAAGGCAGTTTACCCTTCACCTCACATAGTTACTGATTAAATGAAACTCTTCGACCCAGATCATTAAAAAGGGAACTGCAAAAATGGAATTGCACCTGACAATATTCAAAGTAAAAGCCCTGCATGGATTGAAAGAGCCCAATTCAATATAGCCAAGCTTGTATGACATGTGAGTTATTTTTGCTACTACCTCTGATTCCATCCAGGCATCCAAAATTTTCACGCTCTCTCTACCTTCCTGCTATCAGCTCAAAGACTGATCTGAAATCAATCATTTACAGCTTGCTGGGAATACCTTTCAGAGCCAAGGTAGACCTGGCTGAATTACTCAAGAGCCTATTCCCAGAAGTTACTGGGGTAGAGAAACATATGCAGATAAAGTACTCCCTATCTTGTACAGTAAAATTACTTTCTATTTCCTCCATTTTAAAACTATTTTCATTTTAAATGTGCAGTTTTCCACTATAAAGGGTCAAATGTGTGTATTGGGGACTGGTATGAAGAATGACCTTTTTAATACTGTTCAATAGAGAGATGTGACCTGAATTCCAAAACAATTGATATCCACACATTTAGAAAACATTGTTTCTGCTTCAAATTACTCGAGTGCTAAATTAGAAATTAAAAGTTTTAAAGCAGCACAGATTGCTGTTGAAGGAGCATTTGTTTCAAGAGCTGGGTTCTGAAAATTCTTCCTGAAGGTGAGAGGAAGCCACTGAGGTTGTGAGCAAGAGTGACAAAAGACAAGTGACACATTCAGAAATCAATTTGTCACTGGTGTGGAGAATGTGCCAAAAAGGACAGAGTTGAAGGCAAGAGACTGAGAAAGCTTCTGTGCTATGTGTGCCAATAAATAGTGTCTCACACGTCTAACTTGATTTACTCATTACCCTAAGAAGATGATCCTTGTATTTGCATATTCATTTGACAGGTTAAAGTCTCATTGAGACACATGGTTTTCACAGAATCACACTGCTGTTAAACATCTGCCCATCTAAGAAAATAAAGAATATAGTATTAACTTATGGGACTTTAGACATGTAAGAGACCTTAGATCATCCACAGTGAGAGCTGTCTAGGAAGCGTTTCCAGTTTCTCTCATCATGAAACCATCTGAACTGATACTTAAAGTATTAAGTTCAGCACTGCAAGCACACTGAATATGTCTGATGGCAAGACAGGTTAGAAAAACACTGCTGTGCTCCCAGTGAATATTGAGTCACCCGGATACAAGAGAAACTGACTTGAGTGGCTGAGTGATTCCAACTAGACCTTTTTAAATCTGAGATGATGACAAAGCACCTGAGAACATCAACAGATAATTTAGCTAAGTCTATATATGTATATTTAACATAGCTCACAGCATGGTAAAGTGCTTGCAAGCATGACATAATGAGCTTGGTTCTGCAGGACCCAAGTTAAAAACAGTAAATGAACAAAAAAAAAAAGCAAAGCAAAGCAAACAAATAAATAAACAAAAACTGGGTAATTCCATTGCTAAGAAGGTGGAAATAGGTAGAGACTGAACTTCCCCTAGCTATTCACCCTTTTCTACTAAGTGGGTTCTAAGCTAGAGAGAGAACCTATCACAAAAAAAAAAGAAAAGAAAAGAAATGAACAATCTATCACATAAAGAATGATATCTGAAGTTGTCCTATAAAGTCCACATGCATTCACATATTTACATACATGGACACTCTTACATGTTCACCTTCATACACAAACTAGCTTAAATATGAATGTGCATACACAAAATAATAGCAATAATAATAAGTATATTGTGTTAGCATTGAGAATAAATGTTAGAATAAAAATAATTAATTGTGGCATTTTCTGCATGGAGATGATAGCATATAAAAGCTGTTCCCAGAAGAAAAACAATAGAGACTGAGAGCAAAGAGTAAACACATACCCAAGGAATTAGAATAGCAAGAGAAGAGGGCTATTAAATTGGACTGAGCAGTATTTAAACTAACATGGAACTAGGAAGATTCGGTGCCTCAAAAAACAAAACAAAATAAAAATGAGCTTAACCCTATAATCATTAAATGTAACAAGGATTGACATTGGGGTATTAGGCTACGACGAAGTATGAAAACATAATGACTTAACTCTGAAAAGAGTACACAGCAAACCCAGTAAAGCTTACCATACTTTTCTCTGAACAACTGATAGAGGCAGATTGTACTCTAATATCCTGGGTATTAGGAAGAAGATATAGAACAGGTAGCAATACAACTAACTGTTTGATCTTACAAATGCCTGTCCAGCATCATTGACTGGGTTCCACATCTTGAATGATGCATATTCCATGTGGGACTGTCATGGAACCAACGATCTGAAGTTCTTTATGACTTATCAGGTAAGCCAGGTGGGTCTTTACCTCCGTAATGAAGCTGGGATAGCTTGTCTAAGACATTAAGAACACATACGCTATATCATTTAGCCCTAACCTTTATATATGACCAGTTGGAATGAGAAATGATCTAAGATTCAAGTTTGCTTTTTGTTTATTTTGATGACAGAACTGGGCAGAGCAGGATCTTGGTCCTCAGGGTCAAATGCTAGACCGGAGTCTAGTAGAATTCTTCCTGATAGAGTGTGGGTTAGTCATTATTTTTAACTTCCTATTGAATGAATACTTGGCTCATGTATTCCTGGGTATCCTGAGTCCGAGTGGAGCCCACCCCAAGTTCATCTAATTTGTTTCAAGACTGCATTCGGACTCAAGTAAGAACTCTTTAGAGGTCAGAACAAAAAGAACAAAGCAAGCCAAACGTTAAGAGTAAGACTAAGGTTTGACAAACGTAGACATCTATTTATACTGTCAACTACTTCCTTCTCTATTTTACAGAACAGCTTCCACTCCTATCCCCAGGAGGAAAAATGAGATACACCTCAAGAAAGTGTTACTTTCCACTGCCTGCATCCAACCAACCCTTTTTCTATTGTACATTAATGCCTTCGCATACACATTGTATTCCATCCCCCTTGTCTATCTAAGGCCCCTCCTTTTCCTCTAAACTGTGGTTTTTACCTTCTGTCCCTCATATATCTTCATCTCTTCTCTCTTAAATGGATCCTTTTAGTCTTTAGTAACAGCCAATGTTATCCTTCAATTTTAGAAGCTTTCCAGAACTGCTTCTCTCTGAGTTCATCATATTCCCCTTAACTTCCCTCCAAAACTATATTTTTCAGTAAAGAAGTTCAGCCTCATTTTGTCTATTTTGCCATCAGCCGCTCTAACCCTCTCCAAGATGTCTTCCACTCACCACACTACCAACGTGCTTCTTGGTTCCCATTGTGGCCACCCACCTTAGGCCAGAGTCAATTGGCATTTTCAGTTTTCACCTCACTGAACTATTAAGAATTACTTTTAGGAGTAATCATGGCTTCACTTCAGAAACTCTTCCTCGGGCTTCAGTAATAAAGCCTACATCATTCTGTGTTCTCTGTAGATTTTGTTTCTCCAGACTCTTCCTTTCTGATCCAACATGCCTTATTTGGCTACTATTTAATTTAAACATCATTTCCTAGCCATTTTCTCAGTTTACTTTTTTCCTGCAAGTGATGATTTCCGTCTATATAATGATGAATTCCAGTGTATACATTCACTCTAATCTTGTCATCTGAATCCTAGATTCAAACTCAACTTACTACTTTAATATATTCTTTAGTATAAAAGCTCTTTAACACTTCCCTTCTGCCCCTGCCTGGTCCTCTGGGCTGGAGCAGACACAGAGTCGGTTTGCTCCCGTCCTGTTGAGAAACTGAATCCTGAGTCATCCAGGAGCCACTGCACTCAGAGCAGCTGGTAAGAACTCCATCTCACTCCCTAAACCCCAGAGATAGATCGGGGAGCCAGGGACATCCAGGGCACAGGAGCTACCCAAACCCCGCCCCTCCGGAATTCCACTTCCCTTCTGCCCCTGCCTGGTCCTCTGGGCTGGAACAGACACAGAGTTGGTCTGCTCCTGTCCTGTGGAGAAACTGAATCCTGAGTCATCCAGGAGCCACTGCACTCAGAGCAGCTGGAGCCACTGCACTCAGAGCAGCTGAAACTGAATCCTGAGTCATCGAGGACCCACTGCACTCAGAGCAGAAGGATTTCCAGATCCAAGAGGTGGCCTGAGTCCCAGGAGTTATTCCACCCAGGAGATTAGGAGCATAAGACCACAGAGACCTCTGGACTCTGAGGAGCTCTGCAATAAGCAAGATAACTGGAAATACAGACTCCAGTTTTACACAGTGAGGGCAGGTACCACTAGAGTTAACCAGATGGCGAAAGGCAAGCGCAAGAACATAAGCAACGGAAACCAAAGTTTCTTGGCATCATCAGTGCCCAATTCTCCCAATATAGCAAGCCCTGAACACCCCATCACACCTGAAAAGCAGGATTCAGAATTAAAATCACTTCTCATGATGATGATAGAGGATTATAAGAAGGAATTAAGTAACTCCCTTAAAGAAATACAGGAGAGTACAAGTAAACAGATAGAAGCCCTTAAAGAGGAATCACAGAAATCCTTAAAGAAATGGAAGAAAACACAAAGAAGGAATTAAACAAAAACATTCAGGATCTGAAACTAGAAATAGAAACAATAAAGAAAGTTCAAAGGGAGACAACCATGGAGATAGAAAACCTAAGAAAGAGATCAGGAGTCACAGACGCAAGCATCACCAACCGAATACAAGAGATAGAAGAGAGAATCTCAAATGCAGAAGATACGGTGGAAAATATTGACACAGTTGTCAAAGAAAATGCAAAATGCAAAAAACTCCTAACTCAAAACATCCAGGAAATCCAGGACACAATGAGAAGACCAAACCTAAGGATAATAGGTATAGATGAGAATGAAGATTCCCAACTTAAAGGGCCAGTAAATATCTTCAACAAAATTATTGAGGAAAACTTCCCTAACCTAAAGAACAAGATGCCCATAAACATACAAGAAGCCTACAGAACACCAAATAGACTAGACCAGAAAAGAAATACCTCCCGTCACATAATAATCAAAACATCAGATGCACAAAACAAAGAAAAAATACTAAAAGCAGTAAGGGAAAAAGGTCAAGTAACATACAAAGGCAGACCTATAAGAATTACACCAGACTTCTCACCAGAGACTATAAAAGCCAGAAGAGCCTGGACTGACATCATACAGACACTAAGAGAACACAATTGCCAGCGCAGATTACTATACCCAGCAAAACTCTCAATCACTATAGATGGTGAAACCAAGATATTCCATGACAAAACCAAATTTGCACAATATCTTCCCACAAACCCAGCACTTCAAAGGATAATTGATGGAAAATGCCAACACAAGGAGGGAAACTACAACCTAGGAAAAGCAAGTAAGTAATCTTCCAACAACCCCCAAAAAAGATACAAACATAACTTTACCTCTAATAAAAAAAATAACAAGAAGCAACAATCATTTTTCCTTAATATCTCTTAACATCAATGGTCTCAATTCCCCAATAAAAAGACGCAGACTATCAGACTGGATACACAAACAAGACCCAGAATTTTGCTGCATACAAGAAACGCACCTCAGTGACAAAGACAGACACTACCTCAGAATAAAAGGGTGGAAAACAATTTTTCAAGCCAATGGTCCCAAGAAACAAGCTGGAGTAGCCATTCTAATATCAAATAAAATCGACTTTCATCCAAAATTAATCAAAAAAGATAAGGAAGGACACTTCATACTCATCAAAGGAAAAATCTACCAAGGTGAACTCTCAATTCTGAACATCTATGCTCCAAATGCAAGGGCACCTACATACATAAAAGAAACTTTACTAAAGCTCAAAACACACATTACACCTCACACAATAATAGTGGGGGATTTCAACACCCCACTGTCAGCAATGGACAGATCATGGAAACAGAAACTAAACAGAGACACTTTGAAATTAACAGAAGTTATGAACCAAATGGACTTAACAGACATCTATAGAACATTTCATCCTAAAACAAAAGAATATACCTTTTTCTCAGCACCTCATGGTACCTTCTCCAAAATAGACCATATAATTGGTCACAAAACAAGCCTCTACAGATACAAAAAGATTGAAATAATCCCTTGCATCTTATCAGATCACCACGGACTAAGACTGGTCTTTAATAATGACAAAAACAATGGAAAACCCACGTACACATGGAAACTGAACAACTCTCTACACAATGATGACTTGGTCAAGGAAGAAATAAAGAAAGAAATAAAAGACTTTTTAGAATTCAATGAAAATGAGGACACATCATACCAAAACTTGTGGGACTCCATGAAGGCAGTGCTAAGAGGAAAGCTCATAGCTCTAAGTGCCTACAAAAAGAAACTGGAAAGAGCACACACTAACAAGTTGACTGCACAACTAAAAGCTCTAGAACAAAAAGAAGCAAATACACCCAGGAGGAGTAGAAGGCAGGAAATAATCAAACTCAGGGCTGAAATCAACCAAATAGAAACAGAAAGAACAATACAAAATATCAATAAAACCAGGAGTTGGTTCTTTGAGAAAATCAACAAGATAGATAAACCCTTAGCCAGATTAACCAGAGGGCACAGAGACAGTATCCAAATTAATAAAATCAGAACTGAAAAGGGAGACATAACAACAGAAACTGAAGAAATTCAAAAAATCATCAGATCCTACTACAAAGGCCTATACTCAACAAAACTGGAAAATCTGGATGAAATGGACAATTTCCTAGACAGATACCAGGTACCGAAGTTAAACCAGGAGCAGATAAACCATCTAAATAGTCCCATAACCCCTCAGGAAATAGCAGCAGTCATCAAAAGCCTCCCCACTAAAAAAAGCCCAGGACCAGATGGTTTTAGTGCTGAATTCTATCAGACCTTCAAGGAAGACCTAATACCAATTCTCTTCAAACTATTCCACAAAACAGAGACAGAAGGAACACTACCCAATTCGTTCTATGAAGCTACAATTACACTCATACCCAAACCCCACAAGGACCCGACAAAGAAAGAGAACTTCAGACCAATCTCCCTTATGAACATCGATGCAAAAATACTCAATAAAATTCTAGCAAACCGAATCCAAGACCACATCAAAACAATCATCCATCATGATCAAGTAGGTTTTATCCCAGGAATGCAGGGATGGTTCAATATTCGGAAATCCATCAATGTAATCCACTATATAAACAAACTTAAAGAAAAAAACCACATGATCATCTCACTAGATGCTGAGAAAGCATTTGACAAAATTCAACATCCCTTCATGATAAAAGTCTTGGAAAGATCAGGAATTCAAGGCCCCTACCTAAACACAGTAAAAGCAATTTACAGCAAACCAGTAGCCAACATCAAGCTAAATGGAGAGAAACTTGAAGCAATCCCACTAAGATCAGGGACTAGACAAGGTTGCCCACTCTCCCCCTACCTATTCAATATAGTACTGGAAGTCTTAGCCAGAGCAATTAGACAGCAAAAAGAAGTCAAAGGGATACAAATAGGAAAGGAAGAAGTCAAAATATCGCTATTTGCAGATGATATGATAGTATACTTAAGTGACCCCCAAACTTCCACCAGAGAACTCCTAAACCTGATAAACAACTTCAGCAAAGTGGCTGGTTATAAAATCAACTCAAACAAATCAGTAGCCTTCCTCTACATGAAAGATAAACAGACTGAAAAAGAAATTAGGGAAATGACACCCTTCACAATAGTTGCAAATAATATAAAATACCTTGGTGTGAATCTAACCAAGCAAGTGAAAGACCTGTATGACAAGAACTTCAAGTCTCTGAAGAAAGAAATTGAAGAAGATCTCAGAAGATGGAAAGATCTCCCATGCTCATGGATTGGCAGGATTAATATAATAAAAATGGCCATCTTGCCAAAAGCAATCTACAGATTCAATGCAATCCCCATTAAAATCCCAACTCAATTCTTCACAGAGTTAGAAAAGGAAATTCTCAAATTCATATGGAATAACAAAAAAACCCAGGATAGCGAAAACTATTCTCAACAATAAAAGAACTTCTGGAGGAATCACCATCCCTGACCTCAAGCTGTACTACAGAGCAATAGTGATAAAAACTACCTGGTATTGGTACAGAGACAGGCAGGAAGATCAATGGAATAGAATTGAAGACCCAGAAATGAACCCACACTCCTATGGTCACTTGATCTTTGACAAAGGAGCTAAAACTGTCCAGTGGAAAAAGGACAGCATTTTCAACAAATGGTGCTGGTTCAACTGGAAGACAACATGTAGAAGAATGAAAATTGATCCATTCTTATCCCCTTGTACAAAGCTCAAGTCTAAGTGGATAAAGGACCTCCACATAAAACCAGATACACTGAAACTAATAGAAGAGAAGGTGGGGAAAAGCCTCGAATACTTGGGCACAGGGGAAAAGTTCCTGAACAGAACTCCAATGGCATATGCTCTAAGATCGAGAATTGACAAATGGGACTTCATAAAATTGCAAAGTTTCTGTAAGGCAAAGGACACTGTCAATAGGACAAAACGACAACCAACAAATTGGGAAAAGATCTTTACCAATCCTTCATCTGATAGAGGGCTAATATCCAATATATACAAAGAACTCAAGAAATTAGACTCCAGACAACCAAATTACCCTATTAAAAAATGGGGTATAGAGCTTAACAAAGAATTTTCAATGGAAGAAACTCGAATGGCCGAGAAGCATCTAAAGAAATGTTCAGCATCCTTAGTCGTCAGGGAAATGCAAATCAAAACAACCCTGAGATTCCATCTCACACCAGTCAGAATGGCTAAGATTAAAAACTCAGGTGATAGTAGATGCTGGCGAGGGTGTGGAGAAAGAGGAACACTCCTCCATTGTTGGTGGGACTGCAAGATGGTGCAACCACTTTGGAAATCAGTGTGGCGGTTCCTCAGAAAATTGGACATAGCATTACCCGAGGATCCAGCAATACCACTCCTAGGCATATACCCAGAAGATGCTCGAACATATAACAAGGACATATGCTCAACTATGTTCATAGCAGCCTTATTTATAATAGCCAGGAGCTGGAAAGAACCCAGATGTCCTTCAACTGAGGAATGGATTCAAAAAATGTGGTATATTTACACAATGGAGTATTACTCAGCTATTAAAAACAATGAATTCGAGAGGTTCCTAGGTAAATGGATGGAACTAGAAATTATCATCCTGAGTGAGGTAAGCCAATCACAAAAGAAGACACATGGTATTCACTCACTGATTATTGGATATTAGCCTAGAACCTTGAAATGCCCAAGATGCAACTCACAGGCCACATGAAGCCCATAAAGAAGGAAGACCAAGTGAGGGTGACTCGGTCCTTCTTAGAAGGAGCAACAAAATACTCAAGGGAGCAAATATGGAGACAAAGTGAGGGACAGAAACTGAAGGAGGGGCCGTCTCAAGACCACCCCACCTGAGTATCTATCCCATGTGCAATCACCAAAGGTAGATGCTGATGTGGAAGACAGGAAGTGCATGCTGATAAGAGCCTGATATGGATATCTCCTCAGAGGCCTTCAAGAGTCAGACATATTCAGAGGCAGATGCTCACAACTAGCCATTGAACTGATCATGGGGTTCTCAATAGAGGAGTTAGAGTGAAGACTGAAGGAGCTGAAAGGATTTAAGGCACCATGAGGAGAGCAACAATACCAACCAACCACAGCTCCCAGGGTCTAAACCACCAGCCTGGGAGCACTTAGGGGGGGATCCAGGGCTTCAGCTGAATATGTAAAAGTGGAGGGCCCTGCTGGGCATAGGTGGAAGAAGAGAACCTTGACCTCATGAAGGCTGGATGCCCCAGGGGGTGGGAATTTTGAGGGTGGGGAGGTGGGAGTGGGGGGGGGTGTAGATAGAGGTTACATCCACAGAGAAGAAGGAGGAGGGGCGAGGGGATTGGGGGTTCCGAGGGGGTGGTGGGGGATGGGGTAAGGGGACAACATAGGAAATGTAAATAAATCATCCAATAAAAAAAAAAAAAAAAGCTCTTTAATATCATAATGCTCCCAAATGAACTCAGGTTCTTATCTCAACCTCTGATTTTCCTCCATGGTCCCTTTCTCTCGGTAACTGGCCACCCACTCCATTCTCTTTCTTTTTATTATTAGTTTATTTATTTCCATTCCAGCTGTTGCTCTCCTCCTGGTCCCCCCCCCACCACAGATTCTCAGCCCATTCTTCCTCCTCCTGGTCTCTGAGAGGGTATTTGCCCTACCCAACCCTCTGACTTCCCTGGGTTCTCAAGTCAGTCTCTCAAGGAATAGGCACATCTTCTACCACTGAGGCCAGATCAGGGAGTCCTCATGTGCTGGGGGCCTCCAACCAGACTGTGTATGCCTCTTGGTTGGTGGGTCGGTCTCTGGGAGCTCCTTAGGGTAGTGGTTAGTTAAGACTGCTGGTCTTCCTATCGGATCGCCCTCCCCTTCAGTCCCCTCAATCCTTCCCCTAATTCAACCTTAGGGGTCCTCGACTTCAGGCCATTGGTTGGGTGTAAATATCTGTGTCTGTCTCGGTAAGATGCTGGTACCTAGGATATACAATCCATTCTTTCTCTAAACTCACACATTGTGTCTTGGATTTTTCAACGTAAACTACACAGACTGTTCCAATCTCTCTCTCTCTCTCTCTCTCTCTCTCTCTCTCTCTCTCTCTCTCTTCTTTCCATTCATGCACTTCTCTTGTTCACTCAAGCACTGTTATCTTAAAATACACTTGTAAAAATTCCTCAAGACCTACAAGCCCAGTCATCATGGTTTTTCCAGTCTTCAGAATTGTAAAATAAATAAATAAATAAATAAATAAATAAATAAATAAACAAAACTTTTCTTTACCATTAACCAGTCTCCAGTATTCTAACATTACAAAACAGAATGTTTAATTAAACACTTATTAAAGATTAAATGACTCCTCCCATCCCAGTATACTACAATCACTATGAACTGGTATTCCTTATACAAAACAAATTTTGCCCCACAATAACCTCAAATATTCACTTATTTTTCCTATTAAATTAGACAAGATGTCATAAGAAACATTCAGTTTTAAGCTTAATAGTAATAATAAACTCCAAAGATCAAGTTAGAGTAAAGGTAATGAAGAGGTAGTCTCAGGTTCTTTCACTCATAGTTACTGTCAAGAGTGTAAGGGGTGAAGCAAGCAGACATAAAGGACCAACCAAGGTATAGTTGTCATCTTATAGGACTACTTTAGAAAGTAAAGAAAGTCATACATGGAATTTTTAATTTATTACTTTGATTTGCATACAAATATACTTTGATTTGTATTGTTAATATGAAGTTCAGAGGACAACATGTGGAATTGGTTCTCTCCTTCCATCATGGATTCCTGTCATCATGTTTTGAAGCAAGTGGTTTTACCTACTGTATCATATCAACATTGCTGTAAAATCTTTATAAAGCAAAACAGCTATAGATCGATGGGTCAATTTGGTCTAAACCCATAGAATGTGACATCAGACTGAAAGCAGGAAAGTCTTTAGCCACAGCTTTAACCCCAGTACCCAGAGGTGTGTCTGGCATATAAATGATTCCATTAGTGGCTTGTTAGTGACTAAGTGGTCCACCCTCTCATTTCCTTAACTGTAGAATTTCTAGACTATATTTTTTTGAATGACTAAACTCTTCTCTTTGAAGAGTCCAGCTGTCCTTAGAGGGATTAAAATCAAAGCTTCTAAAAAATAACATAGTCTCATATATGAAATGGATTCTAAGATGAAAGTGGTGGGCTACTGAAAATAACCCCTTGAAGATAATTCCACGTCCCATTTCTTTAGTTAATTGCCGTTACTTCTTGAAAATCCACTAAAGTATGGTGTACTTCAGAAAGCCTTTCTTCCTGATTTGTATTGTTTATAACTCAACACTCCCCATAGTACTCCCAAAAGTGTGTAATACATTGGGAATATCTTTCCAGATACTGTTCCCATTTCTGAAACCTGCTGATCTTCTCCCTGAGCCTCTAACTTCATTTAGGAAAGTAACATTGTCTTATTCTTGTAATAATTCTTAATTCCTAATATAGTATCTGGCACCTAGTAGATGCTAAATATGTTTCTGTCAAAATGAACTGAATTCTTGAAGACTTTCATAGATGCTATCAATTTTATAACCTGATTCACTCATGCATTAGCTTTCAGCTAGCTTTTTTCAACTAATCCCTGTTCAAACCTGGGAGGAATGATAACGTATCATTTCATAAAGACTTTCTGGACTACTTTCAAGGTACCAAATGTCATTTTGAAAGAATTCTAATCAATAATAGTTTAAATTAGATATCAGAGAATCCAATGCATACATAAGTGCTTGCAATATTTATATAAAGCTAAATTCAACAGCTTTTTCATTCCTTTTCCTTCATTTAGCATGACATTTTAGCTGATCTTCCTGAACTGCTGGGTAGAGCAAGTGCATTTCTATTAGAGCCTCTTTTCCTCTGTGGCGTTCTACCAACAGGTGTTCAGGATTCCTCATTTTATGTATATTTTTTCTTTGCTTGCTTTATTATTAAAAAAAATTTACCTTGACTGGTTCTATTTAAATAAAGGCTCACTTGGATTGCATATATAATTCAAATACAGGGCAGAGATGTCTCAGCCTGTGAAGTTGCTTATCACCGAGTCTAACAATATTAGTTCAATCCACACACAATAGAAAGAGAAAACCAACTGTCCCAAGGTGACCTCTGTTCTCTACGGTGACCTCTGTTCTCTACACACATAGTATGGTGCATATTCATGTGAGCACACACACACACACATTCACACACACACACACACACACACACACAGACAAATAAATGCAAGTTTTAAAAGTTAAAAGTTAATTCTAATGAAGGGATCTGATGTTCCCTCAGAACTGTATAATGTGTGATTAAGAAAGAGTCCCTTCCGAGGTTATTTTTTCTTCTATTTTCATTTTCCTCTGGAATTCTGGGATTAAAGAGAATGAATGCATCATTACATTCACAACTGTCAGGATACAGAGTACTGTGGAAATGCCTTACCCTAAGAAAATGGAGTTCACGTAACATCCAAAGGGATATGCCAGCAGGAGTCCGTACACTCCATATACCTCTCTTCAGTAAATATGAACTTGTGTTCCCCATCTCCTTACTTGCCATAGAGCTTTCAATCACCACAATTCACAGAAGTACTTTCCTTAAAAAGCAAACTATGAACAAGGTATGCAAATGTTTAGATAAATTCTCTTTAAGATGATCAATATTTAAAACTGTCTTCAATATCTTCAACTTTGTGGTTTATCTACAGAAAACGGAGGAAAGGTTAAGGGGGGTCATTTTACTATGTTTTTAACAGCTGTTAGACTTTCCAAAAGTATGTGTGGTCCTCAACATTTTACAGCATGCTTTTCACATACTTCTTCTCTGGTTTTACATCTTCTCTCTCAAGAATGGTGCCCAATGCTTCACACATACACACACACACACACACACACACACACACACACACACACACACACA